>NW_007729873.1:122828-154210 GCF_000696425.1 Galeopterus variegatus
CGCACCCACACTGCGCTCAACCAGTGAGTGGACCGGTCTCTATATGGGATCCAAACCCTCGTCGGGAGCGCAGCCACGCTCCCAAGTGCTGCACTCTACCGAGTGCGCCACCGGGCCAGCCCTCTACTACTTCTTTGCTAGGACATCTAGGACAAGATACTTCTCTGAGCTTCATCCATAAAATGGAGTCAATAAAATCCACCTCATAGGGACCCTGTAAGGATTAAACACTCATAATAACTATATATGCACTGTTACTGGATGTGACCCCTACACACATTACATATATATATAAATAAATATATATAATATATAAAAATAAAATAAAAATATTAAAATGTATATTTTTAAAAGTCTGAATAGCTACTGTTACTCTTAAGCATTTGAAAGAAGTTTTGATGTTGAAGGAGATGGTCTCTACAGAGGTAATGCAACAGGCAAGAATTTGGACTTGAAGTGATCCCCTTCTTCGCATTTAATAAAATATTTCTATTGAAAATCTACTTCCCCCAATCCTCATGAATTCAACCTACATCATCAATGAGACTTTTAATTCTAAGAAACACATAGAAATCCATTTCAGTGTAGGCTAACTGGTTAGCTCAGTTGGTTAGACTGTGGTGCTTTAACACCAAGGTCCAGGGTTCAATCCCTGTACCAGCCAGCCGCCAAAAAAAAAAAAAAAAAAAAAAGAAANTCTCTAAAGGATTTGCCCAACAGAGCCTATCTGGTAACTTCAGGCAGCAAAGAGAACCATTCCGGAGAAGAAGGTGTAGTCATTGTAAGCAATGTCATTTGTAGAATTATCTGCAAAGGTGCTTAAAAAGGTTCATTTTACAAGCCTGGAATAATTCAGAGAATCTACAGTTAGCAAGAACACCAAACGCTAAACCCTCTGTTCAGTATCCTTCCAGAACTAACATGGGGCTTCTTTGTACAGATTTGGGTTGAGAAAGTTATTTCTAGGAAGCACTCAGAGGACTCTTGAATCTAAATACAATAGTACCTAAGACCCTGCCGTCTGCAACAAGATGGATGAAACTAGGCAACATTATGCTAAGTGAAACAAGCCAGACACAGAAAGACAAATACTGCATGATCTCATTATATGTGGAACCTAAAAAAGAAAAAAACTCAAGCATAAAAACAGAGTAGAACAGTGTCTACCAGGAAAGGAGGAAATGGGGAGATGTAGGAAAAAAGGTAAAAGTTGTAACTATGTAAAATGAATAAGTCTAGAGATCAAATGTATAGCATGAGGATTATAGTTAATAATATTGTATTGTATACTGGAAATTTGCTAACAGAGTAGATTTTAGATTCTCTTAAAACACACCAAAAAAAAAAAAATAAACTGTGAGATAATGGCTATGTCAATCTGTGTAACTGCAGTACTTACTTTACTGTGTGTGTGTATATATCTCAAAGCATCATGTTGTACACCTTAAAGTTATACAATAAAAATGAATATATACATACATACATACATAAACACACTAGTACCAAGCGCCACTAATGTCTCACTCAAAATCTCTTCAATTTCTCTAATCCTCTTATTATAGTATTATTTTGCATGTCCATATTTTATGTTAACTATAGTCTTATAATACGTACACAGCCTTGCAGCACTTAGCCTTGCAAACAGTCCCAGCCTATGCTCTTCCCCATTTCCCTGCTGTGTCCCATCCACAGGCCACAGCACTGGCTCCCCCTCCAAACACAGACTAAGTGTGGGCTGAGGACCCTGGCCATGAGACAACCAATTCTCCTTGCCCTCCCATTTGCCAAGGAAGAACAGGACAGGGCTGAAATCTAAAACCAGACCAGCTAGACCCCAACTTATCCCTGCCCCCATCCTTTGTCATCTGGCAGCATTATTCCATCACAGGTTGTTGCAAGTGGATGTTAGTTTACTTTACATTCAAAGTAACCGGCTGGGGCTGGCTGGTTACTTGGTTGGTTAGAGCACGTTGTTATAACACCAAGGTCAAGGGTTAGAATGCCCATACCAGCCAGCTGCCAAAAAATAAACTAATTAAAATCAAATTAAAGAAATAAAAATTTTTAAAAAAAAAAAAACCTAAGTGGAAGCCTGCCCAGCTACCAAGAGCTGGTAAAGGAATGAGGACCCCTGGCAAGTTATAACTGCCTGCAGCAAAGCCCAAGGACCTGAAAGTGACTACAAAATGCACCTTTTAGCTTCTCTCTTTACAACGTGATGTGGGATGCACAGGGCTTCTCTCACAGAATGAGGCAAACCTCGTGCTGCTGTTAACATAGGAAGCAGGTCTCCTGCTCTAATCCATCTGATAGGTTAGCCAGGAAAATGTCACTAAAAACGTTCAGTGGAATTTAAGGTTCCCAGTCAGCACAAGCTATTAAAATGAAACAAAGTCATAGCTTGCTCTTCAGTGAATCTTATCTTTCTGTCATCTCAGAATTGCCCATGATAATAGGATAAGGCTATGTAATGTGCTTCAGGTGACTAAGTCATCATTAGAAATGGAGAAGGGGGTTATTTCTGCCTAAATGCCCCAAAGCAGCCACCGCTTGGCTAAGTTGAACTTAACAACCAGAACAGTGTTTTTCTTTTTTTCAGGATGAGTGGCCCTCCAAACTGGAAGTAGAAAGAGGTGTCTGGGGAGGAGGTGGTACAACTGAGGCTCCTAAAACTCTGCAGCCAAAACCCTCCTGCCCTATTTCAACCCAAAAGAGAGGCAGTTTTCAGAGCACAACCTTAGAATAAACTGTGTGAGACCTAAAGCTTGCCGGGAACTGGAGAGCCTAGCTGGAACTCTCCCGGCAGAATGAGCAGCCAGCTAAATCATTAACCAGCAGTTCTCTCCTGCCCCCCAGTGCCCTGGGCTGCCCAAGGTCCCCACTGAGCCCCGGACTCCAGATCTTTCCTTTTCTCCTAGTCACTTTCTTTTGTGTCCTATTTCCTCAGGGCAAAGCACTATATTTTCCAAGGTAACACCTAGCTAATGTAATGTATATCTAATCTGAAAGAGTTAGTATTATTGCATTAATGTACTATTACTCCTAGAAAATATAATTTGCATTCTAGAGACACACAGCCTTAAACCAAAGGAGTGGGAATTTCCATTGCCCTGGTAGGCTAGTAAGGGAGGCAATTTTGCAAGGAACGGGAATTTCAAGACCAAATTTTAAAACTTAAAACAGCCTTGCCCATTTCTACAGCTGGGAAGGTTTTTAGTTTCATTTTTTAAAAGCTGCCAACCAATGCCTCCATGTAATCTTTTTTTTCTAACTTTTTCCCCACCTCATCAGTACTGATGTGTTCAGAAGCTTTGGGCTTTCTTTTGACCTCAGGTAATAATAATGGTTGGTAATGCCAGAGCTGTACTTCATTAGTGGGGATTATTTTAAATTTAAAAATAATACTACCTCCACAATTATTTAAAGTAACCATGCCCTAAATATAATTCTTTTTATTTTGGTCTATTTTGGGTAAATCAAATGAGCTACTTCAAAGATATGCAAGAATTCAGAAAAAAGAGCTACCATTTATTGTATATATGCTATATGTCAACACAGTATACTACGTATACTAAACCAATTATTCCGTTGTCTCACTGACTACTCATAGCCCTTAACTAGAAGCTACTATCCCCACTTTTCAGATGAGAAAACAGGTGCTGAGAAGTTAGATAAATTTAGCCAACATCACATATTTGAAAGTGTTGAAGGAAGAATTCAAACACGATTCTGTCTGCTTCCTGAGCCTGTCCTCTTAATCACTACCTTTTCCTACCAGCTAAGGGGAGAGGGGTAGCGGAGTAACAACAATATTTCTACTATCTTAAGCTTTTCAACCTTACAGTAACTAAGTCAGTAATTCTCAAAGTATGGTCCCTGGACCAGCAGCAGCATCATCCCCCAGGAAACTTGTTAAAAATTGCAAAATTTGGGGCACACCCTAGCCTTAAAGAATCAGAAACTCTGCAGATGGGGCCCAGCACTATGTTTTAACAAGCACTCCAGGGGATTCTTCGAGAACCAATGAACTAAATCATCAATGTGAATTCTTAAGGTTTTGGGAATGGGTCAGCAGTAACTCCTTTTTAAATCATTCCTTTTGATTTTGAATGATTTTGAATCATTCCTTTTCAGTTAGAAACTTTCACCTAATTTTATTGTAACTCCAGAGAGATTTGAACAAACAAACATTCTCAGCACATACTTGACAGGTGTGTAACACTGTGAATGGAAATGAGGTAATCAATGCAAAAAACAGTTTCTCAAAATCCTGTAAGGTTACCTAATAAGACTGAATTTAAAAGCAGTGTAATGAGTGTTCCTGAGTTTCAAAAGAAGGGAAAGGGTTACCTAAATGTTATCTAAATTGGCTATACCTAATCAATTCCCATTAGTCTGCTCCCTATGTGTGCAAAATTATGTGGAACACTGTTCAAAGCACCTGAGGTTCATTTGACTAGCATCTAACCAGCTTGCCTCACCCTTTCTCTTTGTTCTGTGCTGCTTCTTTCTTAAACCAAAATGATACAGAGAGGCCGGCTTTGGCCTGGTAACTCCCACCATCTGAGGCCTTCCACTCTCTGTAGCTGGAAAACCTCTGGCCCAACCACAGGACAGCCCAGAGTGCAGGTGCCTAGTGCGCCTGTGCTAAGAACTCAGGGCACAGAAAAGACCATTTTTTAGGAAGCACGTTTTACATTCTGTTTCGCAAACCCTTTGTGTCTCCTTTGCCTTGGAGCTTGTTCGATATTAGCCCTGAATGAAGGAAAATAGAAATTCATGGACATCATTCTATCTTTATCTGAGAAAGGAAAATGATTTGAGTTGCTTCTCACTGGGCCAGAGGTCAGAAGTAGAGAGGAAACTTTCTCCATGGGGCTGAGTCAGTGACCTGACTTCTCAGACCACGGTTAAGCCATTCACGCCCTGCAGGAGGAAGCTGTTCTGGTGGAGAACAGTTTGGACTCTGTAATCACCTTGGCCAGAGGTGCAGTTCCAGCTCAGGAAATTGTTAGCTCTGCAGTACGAGTTGTGTGACTTTGGGTGATATACTTCACCTTCTTAAACTTTGGTTTCCTGAATGGCATTGTTTAGGAAGGGAAGGGAAGGAATAATAACCCCCAGATAAGAATGAAGAGAAGTAGGACATAGAGATCTAGCCTCACCAGAATGCCTCAGGAGATGCTAAAGTGGTGTCAGCTCTTTTCCTCTTCCACTCTAAAGTGATGAGATACATTTTCACCTGACTTGGTGGGAGCATTAGCCTCAAATAGCAGTCACTAGGGGCTATATAAACTGGAGCCAATATACAGGGGTTAAGTGCCCTGTTAACAGGTCTCACAATCATGTGCCAGGGAACCTGTGATATGTATTTGTGGTTTATAACCTTGAAACATAGGATGTCTCACATCCTAAAGAAGGGAAAAACTGTAATCCCCTAGTCTGGGCCAGATCTCAGACCTTCCCCTAAAACTCCTGGAGAATGCTGGACTCTCTTCCCCAAAACTCCCCACACATAAACACACCCAAAACATAGACAAATGCAGTGGTCAGCTAATCCCTAAATATTCAGGGAATGACACCCCAGTCAACTACAGAGACAGAAACACCACACTCAGTGTCTTTAGTATCGAGTTTAAAACCTTTCCCAGAGGCATTTTTATTTTTCCCAAAAGGAGAGAGCCCTCTACTGGTGCGTTAGACTCTGCAGGGAAAGGGCATGATTCTGGATTGTCCACCTTAGACAACCCTTACTGGCTGTTTTCTCCTCTTCAGACAGCAAATGTGTAAGTTATTACCAACTGGCTAAGTTTTCATCCATGGTAGGAACAGATGCAAGTATGTATTAATGAATGTTGAGTATAAAACCCAAATCCCATAAAACCCTCTTAGCTGGCCTGATTACAATTTACTCTAGCAAACAAGGGATAAAGAGAGGACACAAGACAGTTTAGAAAAGATTGCAAACAACCTAAATGTCCACCAAGAGAAGGTGAGAAGATAAGTATGGTGCATCCAAACCATGGAATATTATGCAGCTTTAGAAAATACTGAGGAAGTTCACTCTGTACGGATATGAAAAGATCTCCAAATCTATATGTTTAAAAAGAAAAAAAAAGTACAGAAACAATATATAAAACATGCCTTCATTTCTGTAAAAAGGAGAAGATATATTTGTATTTCCTTCCACATGCATAAAGTAAAATACTTGTAAAAGTTTGCACAAGGAACTAATACATAGTTACATGTTTATACGGGTGTGAGAGCAACAGGAATGGGGCATAGGGTGAAAAGAAACTTTTCACTTTGTTGTCTCTTTTGACCTTTGATGTGAATGTTTCAACTGGTCAAAATACCAGGTAGACAGTGTTTGAAATGACAGCCAGAATGGATGTGAAGTTTGCCTTTCCTGACACTTTAACAACAGCTGACTTTTATTAGAACTGATGTGCCAGGCAACATGCTAAATGCCTTACATGTATTAACTCACTTAGTTAACCCTCCCAACCCCACTGTAAAGCAGGAGTTATTCTTGGCATCCACATTCTAAACAGAAAGAAACTAAGAGGCAGAGAAGTTAAGACACTAGCTGGGGTTTGCACAGAGAGGGCCTCCAGGCAGGCTGATTCCAGACTTCCCGCACTAGCATTATTCTATGCAACTGCCCCAGAGAAGGTTTCTCCACAGCAAGCTAATATCAGAGAATGTTACCAGTTAAAAATCCAGGAACCAACCCTAGGTAAAGTTTAGGGAAGCCCTTTACCAATGGTCTCAAACATGACATTTCCTTTGACTGGACAAACACGTACACCCATACTCACAAACATGCACACATATGTTCTTGCAGTCACACATACACATATATTGTCACATTCTGATACACATACATTCATCTCACACACACACACTCACACGCACAATGATGGCTTCTCCAGCTCCAGCCTGACCTTTCTTCTGTGCTGCCCGGCATAGCCCTAGAACGTTGGTCCTGGTACACTCCAGCCCAAGGATTCCTTGACCTCTCGTAGGCCCACTCTCCTTCACCCACCCTCAGGATTTCCTCTCTACACATAAATCATTCCAAACTAAAATATGGGTGCCCGAATTTCTATCCCACCCAACCCACTTCTACCTCTGAAATATGTTCCATGCTATCCAATTCAATCTTTCATTTATTCTCCCTGACAAGAAAGATTTTCTCTTCCTCATGACCTTAAGAAGGAGAGATTATTTTTCCATTCTACTTATGCTTCCAGCTTCTCTGCTTTCACAGTGAATGAAGAATGTCATGCAATTTGATTTTTTGACAAGAAAGAGGCAAACCCCTTCATCCATCTAGGAGAACATTCATCCTCTCAGGACAAGCCTAAGCACATATCCTAACCAGCCCTGGAGGACACACAACTGCTGTGAGACCAACATTTTGTGCTGCCAATGAGCCATTTAGTGTCCCTGGAGCACTGACCTGCAAATATTTTAGATGCAAAATCATTTTAAAGGGAAAATGAGATACAGCACTCAACATGTGCTCTTATAATTGCTTTTTGGGTTCACTCCCACTTTAGAACATAACAGTCTTGAACATTTTACTCCTGTCCCTAAACTCCTTGTTGCTTTGCTGTTTCAAATACTGGAGGCCAAAGATACTTTCTGTCTATGTGGTACATCATTACAATGACTGTAAAAGGATATCAAAATGCCAGGCACCCATCTGGATTTGTTTCATTTATGATAATTATTAACATTGGAAAATCCTTCAGATTTATCACCCCATTTAATCCTCTGTGACATTGATATTATCATTATTCCCATTTTACGGATGAGAAAACTGGGATTACAAGAGGGAAAGTGACAGGTCCAAGTTATGTTGCCAGTAGTTAAACAGACCTAGGAGCTAAAGCCAGATCTATTTTATTTTAAATCCACACCACACTTAACTGTTCTTTGGGGCCTAACTCAACTTCCATCTCCTCAGTGGCCCAAACTCTCACCTCTTACAAATCTAAACAAACCAATCAACAATTTTTAGTATCAACTCTGTGCACAACATATCATTATGTGAATCTGTTCATTCCATGCCTTTGGGATTTATTATTGCCTTGTGATATTATCTCTCATGTATACTTTGCCTCCCTAAATACTAATCAAATTGTTAGCTCTTTATAGTCAGAGAGTATGTCTTTTCCATCTTTGTGCCCCCACATTTAGAAAAGTCTTTTGCACAGTGGGGTGATTTCTAGATCACTGTGTTAATGATGGTGGCTTTCTGCCTTTCCAGGCTTCCCAGGCAATCTCTGCACAAATCAGGCCACTCTTCCTATAAAGATATGGCACAAACATGTTTCTCACAGGATTCTTTACAAGAGCAAATAGGAAGCAGCTCAAATGCCCCACAAAAGAAGAGTGTTTAAATAAACTGAGACCTCTGCATAAGGGAATGGTACACCACTATTAAAAATAATGTTTTCAGAAACTATTGAATGACACAGGAAAATGTTGACCAAATATTATGATACATTTTGCATTTATAGCAAAGGGAAAAAAGCTTGGAGAAAACAAGTTTTAACTTTTGTTATCTCTGGAAGAGGAAGTAAAAACTACAGAGAACTTTTATCTTCTCTTTCAGAACGTGAACTTTTTCTCTGGTAATCTTTAGGTCCACTCATCTTAATCCTGTGAGATTCATTTCTCTTCATCTATAAAAACAAGAATAATATTGGTTTCCTCACAAGGTTCTCATAAATAGTTAAAACTCTTCCAATGACAATTGGTTTGTAAATGAAAAATAATGGTATTAAGTTATACAACAAAATGATGGTATGATCTTTATGCAGTTTTCATAACAGAGACTTTAGAGGGACTGATTCCCTGTCAACTAACAGTAGGAATTTTAGTGGAATTTATCTTTGAAAACTCTACAAATCTATCCTTACTTTTTAAAAACTAAGCCTGTGCCTGCCTGTCTTTTATTCAGTAAATTATTACAAAATGATTCTCCGTGAATAACTCAAGGAATAATATAACCCATCTACATCAATAGCCTAAAGAGTTCAGCATTTTTTTTTTTTTTGGTATGGGATGGGGCTAGATTTATCAACATGATAACCTGGGGCTTCTCTTGCTTTGCTATTCACACAGGTACTGTGACCCAGGTGGTCCAGGCATGACTTAGGAACCCCTCACCAACCTGCTGAGGTACTATTGTAAGCCCTGTGTTAGGGCAGGAGCAGTCCACACCGCATGGCTACAGGGCCAGCCAGACTTCTCACCTGGTGGGAGCATCTCCAGGACCGAAATGCCACACAAAATAACCATTGCACAGGCAGGATGGGCTGCCACCAGCAGGTTCCATTCCAAGAACTCTTAACTTGGAGCCTCGTCCTGCCCAGGCTGCCCAGACAGAATTTTTCCTCTCCTTCCTCAGCCCTCCTTCATCATATTCAGCTCTAGGTGTGACAGCCAGAGTACTGAGCAAGAGTCTGTCTTAAAAACAGTTCCTTCAATTCTACACGTATCTATTCAGCACCCGCTCTGTGCCCCTTTCCTTTACACTCAAGTAATTTTTAAAACTGCTCTCCCTACCCTCTATTTCACTTCCTTTCCACACAACCCAATCATCTACATGACTTCACTGCTAAGTGACCAATATCCCCATATCTCACCAAACATTTAGTGGTTTCAGCTCTGTAAACCAGGAAAGGGAGGTGACAGGGAAAGGAGGTAGACTGGTACAAAGTTACAACGTTACAATTAGGTAGGAAGAATAAGTTTTGGTGCCCTAGGGTAACAATACCAATAATAATGTATATTTCAAGATAGTCAGAAAAGAGGATTTTTTTTTTTTTTTTTTTTCCTTTTTGTCTACATGACTTCACTGCTAAGTGACCAATATCCCCATATCTCACCAAACATTTAGTGGTTTCAGCTCTGTAAACCAGGAAAGGGAGGTGACAGGGAAAGGAGGTAGACTGGTACAAAGTTACAACGTTACAATTAGGTAGGAAGAATAAGTTTTGGTGCCCTAGGGTAACAATACCAATAATAATGTATATTTCAAGATAGTCAGAAAAGAGGATTTTTTTTTTTTTTTTTTGTCCTTTTTGAGACCGGCCGCACCGCGCTCAGCCAGTGAGCACTGTGAGCGCACCGGTCATCCCTATATAGGATCCGAACCCGCGGCGGGAGCACTGCCGCCCTCCCAGCACCGCACCCTCCTGAGTGCGCCATGGGATCGGCCCAGAAAAGAGGATCTTGAATGTTATAACCACAAAGAAATAATAACTGTTTAGGTGATAGATATGCTAACTATTCTGAATAGATCATTATACAATACATGCATGTATTGAAACAACAAATTTTTCCCCATAAACATGTACAACGAAAAAAATAAAATAAAAATTTTTAAAAAACGGGAGAAAAAGAACCAGCCTGGATCACCTGGTAACTAACACTTGAGCCACCCGGAATCCTTTGGGAAAAGCCAGGCTTTCTGGGTGATCACATGTTCTACTCCTTTACACATCAAAACTTTTAGGACATTCATGGTTTTGAATTGAAATTATTCTCCATTATAACCTGTGTTCTCTGCTTGTTAAACAGGTGACACTGAACTAAGGTCTCTGTGATGACCCATCTGTGGGCACATCAGTGACCACCTCCAAGGAGGCTGTTGTGTTGGGCGGGGCTCTTCACCCTTAGGTGGTCGGGGCTCTTCACCCTTAGTTTCACTAACCCACACTGCTCTCCTCCAAGGTTTGAGTTTTTCTGTTTCTTTCCTTTTGGGAGCTCACTGTTTCTGCTTCCCTCCAGCTTTCCCACCCCCCTTTTTTAATCCACCACTGATAATCTGCTGGGTGTTTGGAATGCTCTAATGAGACTTGTTTTCAGTGCGTACTAAGGGTAGGTTGTAAGGGCCTCTCCCACAAATGGAATGCCCATACCTCAGTTCACCAACTTGATGCTGCCTATTTTGAACAAGGGAGTGACTTGAGAGGAACACACCACTGTAACAAAGATTGGAAATTTTTAAAGAGAAAAAGTTAAAAAAAAAAAAAGAAAAGAAACTAGAGAGTAAGAAGAAGGTTTTTATACCTTCTTTCCTTTCCTAGCTGACTGGTTGCTCTAAATTTTCAAATATTTATCTTCTCACTTCAACCCTGTTCCATAACCTCAATCAGAGGGTAAAGACTACCAGAATGCATTATGGAAAACTGGAAAAGTTCATGTGGAGCTAATGTAATAAAGCCTGATTACAGATTAGGGTTCTGAAGGACAGTGTTGGGGGAACTGCAAAAATGCTGGACAGAGAGGCAGATGAGGAGAGATGAGAAAAAGAGAGAAAAATGAAAGACGAAAAAGTCTTATCCAAAATTACTGATAAACCAAAATTTGAAAAAATAAAAGTTGATTGCCATGAAAGAAAGCCAACAAAATTAACAATCATGCATTCACTCTGGAAAATAAATTTTATAGAACAGCCTAATTAGAAATTAGAAACATTGCACACTTTCAAAAAAGAGAGAGAGGGACAATGTAGCATACCTCCACTAAGAAAGAATACAAAATTTTTCAACAAAATCACATTTAAGGGGGTAGGCTGGTTCACTCAGTTGGTTAGAACATGGTGCTGATAACACCAAGGTCCAGGGTTCAATCCCTTTACTGGCCAGCCAGCAAAAAAAATAAAATAAAATAAAAATGTTTTAAATGCCACAAAATAATTGACTATTAAAAAGAAGCAATTAGGGGCCGGCCCAGTGGCGCACTCGGTAGAGTGCGGTGCTTGGGAGTGCAGTGGCGCTCCCGCCAAGGGTTCGGATCCCATATGGAGACCGGTCCACTCACTGGTTGAGCATGGTGTGGGCGCGACACTGAGGGTTGCGATCCCGTTACCGGTCACAAAAAAAAAAAAAAGAAAAAAGAAGCAATTAGAAATTTAGAAAATAAAATACATTTATTGAGTTTAAAAATGCAATAAAAAGTACTGGACTGCTCTCTATTCTACACAGAGATAGACAGACAGACAGACAGATAGCTGACAGAATTAAGCAGCAGTTATAAAACATGGAAGATAGATTGAGAGATTTCAATATCTTAATGAATAGGAGTTCCAAAAAAAGAAACTGAAATGGATGATAGGGAAGCAATATTTGAAAAAATTGTTGTTGATAATTTTCCAGAACTAAAGAAAGAAAAACCGTGGAGTTACAGATCACTACAATCCAAATATGAAGCAGAATAAATACAAATAAAACCAAACTTGGACACACTGAAGTGAAAAATAGAAACGAAAGGTAAGAGACAGTCTTAAAATACACAGAGAGAAAAGACAAATAACCTAAAACAGCATGACATTTGTACTAACAGCATATTCTTTGTTAGCAAAAGTAGAAATGAGAAGTTAAGGAAATAATATCTTAAAAGCACAGAGAGGTGGTCATCTAAGATGTTAGCATAACCATGAATGTGAATGAGTACACAAAAATTCTATTATCTTTGCTACTTCTCTTTAAATAATTCCCTCCCCCCCAAAATTTTGGTTTTTTGGTGTTTTGGGGGAAGGTTTTCGGTTGTTTGTTTTAATGCAGTGAAAAGAAAGAAAACTGTTAAGCTAGAATCTTGTTCAGCTTTTTTTTTTTTTTTTTTTTTTGGCAGCTGGTCAATAAAGGAATCGAACTCTAGACCTTGTTATCAGCACCAAGCTCTAGCCAACTGAGCGAACCAGCCAGCTCCATGAGCTAGAACTTTGTTAACCAGCTAACTCATCTGCCCAAGAAGTGAAAATAATTATTAGAGGATCCACATCAGAAAGAAGTGCATCAAACAGAGAAAAGTTGTAGTGTTACAGAAAAATGATGAGCCTAGAAACTGATGAATTTTATTCTTCCTTCCTTCCTCCCCTCCTTCCTTTGTGAATAATTGAGTCCAAAATCCATTAGGTGGGGCCGAGCAGGACAGGTATCCAGGAGCTATGGGGAGGGAAGCAGCAGCAGCTGCTCAGCAGCGGGTGTCGAAGCTTGAGCAAAATGAGATGACCTGTGTCGCCCATTGTGGGTCATCCAAGCTAAAGACAAGAAAGAGGAGGTCGGCTGGGGAGAGAGGTGGAAACAAAGTGTCCAAACGCTGGCAGAGTGTGGAGATCATCTGTGCAGGGGAAGCAATGGTGAAAGGGGGAGATTGGTTATAAGAAGAAAATATATTGAGAATAATAGAAGCCAGGCTCTTATTTCAGACGAAAGAGTTACAAATAAGAGGAGAAAACTGGAATGAGCTCTGTGATGCTGGTTTGAGATTGGAATTATTGGTACGAACTCATGGTTTTTAATATGTGCCTGCAGGTGTATTGGGTACATAGGTCTGCCAGTTGAGAGGATCTAGGAGCACCAGCCCCCAAAAGGATTGAGCACACCTAGTACCGAAGTCTTGGTTTCTGAATACTATTCTTTAATAAAGGGAACAAGAGCTTCTTGGGGAAATGCCTGTTTCCACTGCTGAGGAAAGAAAACCCAAGAATACTGGGCTAGTCTAAAATTTAAGAAGTGCTCAAAAAATGATGGAGAGGGCAGGCTAACAGCATTTTAAATAAATGGTGCTGAGAGAACTGTATATCCACTTGCAAAAGAATGAAGTTGGACCTTTACCTCACACTATATACAAAAAACTAACTCAAAATGAATCAAAGACCAGAATGTATGAGCTAAAACTAGACAACTCTTACAAGAAAACATAAGGATAAATCTTCATGACCTTGGATTTGTGAATGGTTTCTTAGGTATGACACCAAAGAGCACAGCAACAAAAGAAAAAATAAATAAATTGGACTTTACCAAAATGCAAAATGTCTTAATGTTTTGTGAATTAATGAGAGTATCTATCAAGAGTAAAAATTTATTTTTTATTTGTTTTTGTTTCTTTGTATTGTTTTTTGTTTATTTGTTTTGTTCTTTTATTGGTGGCTGGACAGTAAGGGGATCCAAACCTTAAGTTTGGATCCAAACCTTAACACCAAACCTAAGTTTGGTGTTATCAGCACCATGCTTTACCAACTGAGCAAACCAGCCAGCCCCAAAAGTAAAAATTTAACCTGTGGAATGGCACAAAACTTAAGTTTGGTGTTATCAGCACCATGCTCTACCAACTGAGCAAACCAGCCAGCCCCAAAAGTAAAAATTTAACCTGTGGAATGGCACAAAATATCTGCAAACCATATATCTGACATGGATCTAGTGTCTACAATATATAAAGAACTCCTACAACTCAACAACAAAAAGACAAATAACTCAATTTTTAAAAATGAATTGAATATTCATTTCCCCAGAGAAGATACATAAATGGCCAAAAAGCACATGAAAAGATGCTCAACATCATTAGTTATGGAAATGCAAATTAAGCCCACAATGAGATGCCACTTCACACTCACTCAGATGGCTATAATCAAACAAGGCGGGAGGAGGATAAGTGTTGGCAAGGACGTGAAGAATTGGAGCCCTCATACATTGCTGGTGGGAATGTAAAATGGTGTAGCCACTGTGGGAAACAGTTTGGAGGTTCCTTAACATGTTAAACATAGAATTACCATATAATCCAGAAATTTCAGTCCTTGGTATATACGTAAAATAATTGGAAACAAGTGTTCAAACAAAAACTTGTATGTGAATTTTTATAGCAGCACTATTCACAATAGCCAAAAGATGAAAACAACCCAAATGTACATCAACAGATGAATGGATAGAAAAAAAATATGATATATTCACACAATGGTATATTAATCACAATGAAAAGAAATAAAGTACTGATACATACTACGACAAGGAAGAACCTTGAAGACATTATGTTAAGTGAAAGAAGCCAGACACAAAAGACCACACATTGTATGACTCCATTTATACAAAATATCCAGACCAGACAAATCCATTGAGACAGAAAGCAGATCTGAGGTGCTAGGAGAGAACAGGGAGTGAATGCTCAGCGGGTACAGGACTTTCATTTGGCGTGATGAAAAAATTTTTCTGGAACTAGATAGTGGTGGTGGTTGCACAATATCATAAATGCATTTTATGCCACTGAATTGCACACTTTAAAATGGTAAATTTGAGGGCTGGCCAGTTATCTCAGCTGGTTAGAGTGTGGTGTTATAACCCCAGCATCAGGGGTTCAGATCCCCTCACTGGCCAGCTGCCTCCTCCAAAAAAAAGTAAAGTAGTTCCTAAAATGGTAAATTTTATGTTATATGTATTTTTCCATAATAAGAAAATTAAATGAGAAAAATAAAATTATGAATACATGTTAAGGGACACAGGAACCAGCTTCAAGCACCTCC
This sequence comes from Galeopterus variegatus, assembly GCF_000696425.1. Classification (NCBI taxonomy): domain Eukaryota; kingdom Metazoa; phylum Chordata; class Mammalia; order Dermoptera; family Cynocephalidae; genus Galeopterus; species Galeopterus variegatus. Next base: position 138,148 of record NW_007729873.1, read on the forward strand.
TACTAGCCTATCTGGGACAATTTGAACATCAAAATAAATAGTCATAAAAATAGATTATAAGGCCTTGAACAAAATAAAAATCTATGAACCAAATCAGTATGAGTCTAAATTAGGAAGGAGAAAACTCTTCGTTACAGTAAAACTCCAACTAATGTTTGTAGAAGGAATGAGAATTAGAAAATCACCATTTGGTAAATAAACATCACAATAAATATTAATTCAACCAAGAAGCATCAATGGATAATAGCCAATAAAAATTTGATAAGAAAAGAAATATATACACAGCCTCAAAGCACCTCCCTACAAAACACTTAACAATTACAAAAGGAAAAAGAATAACTTTATACTGTAAAAACCTGACAGACACCACCTTAATCAAGTGACCAAAGCCAACATCACCAGTAATGAAACAAACCAAAATCACGCACCACCTGTTAGGACACAGTGAGAACACAGCATCTCCGTCTTCGACTAGGTGTGTGATCTAATCCAAGTAACTCACCTCTTTACACCTCTGTTCCCTCATCCATAAACGGAAGGAAGCGGAATAGATAATATCTGATTTTCTCTCCAGCTCTAAATTTCTACTATTCAAATGCTTATTAAACTCATCTAAATATATGTCATCATGTTCAGAACTTGGCAGGGGGAGGTAGAAGCTTTTCTCTCAGTTTAAAATGTTCTTATATAAGCAAATTAAGCAGTTTAAGATGTTCTTATATAAGCAAATCAGATGTAAGTGAACACAAGGACATATATAGCAAAACTTTCAAAGTTGGACTAACTTCATAGAGACTACTAGAAAAGTCAAAATTTGAGTTTTTACAGCAATAATAATTCCTTTCAAGGAAATAGCTGAGTTCAAGCTGGGATAGGAAACGGATCATATGGAAATGAGTGCTTATATATAAGTAAGTGCTTGAAAGGTTTTTTCCCCTTAAGAAAATTGAGCATGACTGCTCCACTGAGGGCACACCATTCAGAAGCTTAGCGAAGTCTCTGGAGCATGGAAGAAGCCCAGGTCTTTCAGGCAAGGCACTCACACATTCCAATCACTAAAAGCATCTTCAGTGCAGGGCAGAAATCTCTACTTAGCCAAAAGTCGCTGCTTTCTGAAGAGTAAGATTAATGTCATTTAGTTAAGCAGTGGGGAATGGTTTTGTAAAATAACCCAAGCCCTCACAGGGCAATTCAAATGATCAACCTCATAAATAAATGCAATCATATCAATATTCAACTGGCAAACCATCAAAAAGTAAAGTCTGGATTGATCTTATACAATTTCGCTTCGGCTATGAGCTTTTATGCAAAGAGAAACACATTAATTGGTTAATCAGTAATCTTTTAAGGTTGGAAGAGCCAATTCGCTACAATTATTTTTACTAAATTTTTATTATCCCTTCAATATACAGAACAAAGTACATAAATTCAAACTATTGAAGTTACTAACGGTTTTGGTAAAGAATGAGTTACTAGCTTACAGGGGATTTTTAATTATTCTTCCTTCCTACACTAAAAACTTAAACTAATTATAGTGCTCTTGAGTCATTTGGGCCTCTTTCCTCTCCTTCCTCACCCATATCCAGCCAGTCACAAAATCCTGCCAACTCTTCCTTTTCAAATATCTCTGGAATCCAATCCTCCATTCCCACAGCCACCCTTCCAGGCCAGGCACTCATCATACCCCACTTGCCTTAGCACAGCAGACCTCCCCGTACAGCATCTACTATGGCTTGCCAGGTCTTTCGAAATCTACTAATCGATCGGATGTGGCAACTGTCTCTCCATCTTTGTATCACTGCAAATCCGACCAAATACTTTCTTCTAAGAGGTGTTTGTTTAGTCAGGGTCATGGGACAGGGGCAAGACCTGAGGTACTCTCCCACAGGTCTTCTCCAAGTTCTCCCTAATCCATTTTTTGACACTACTTTGGTACACACAGTCCTAACCCACCTACCTGTCCTACTATCCAGCCCACATTCTTCTGCATTCCATCCTTCCATTATAAATGATCCTATTAAATTACTAAAACCCCAATAACCCTTGTCTTCAGAATATTCGCCACTAATAATTCCTGGGTCTCATTTGCTGGCATCCCTTCCCCTGCTAGCCCTCTAAAAGACGGAGTACTCTAGACTCAGGTTTCAGCCTTCTTCTCCTTCCTATTTTCATTCCATCCCTAGATGATCTCATCCAGCCCTATAAATATCTTTATTCCAACAACTCCCCAATTTATATCTCCAGTCTTGCTCTCCTTCCTGAGCTCCAAACTCAAACATCCAAACTGTACACGCAGAATTTTTCCTGTCATATCAAACATAGTATGTCCAAAGACTTCCCCATTCCAATAAATGATATCACCATTCATCTAAATACTCAAGTCAAAAAGTTTGGATTCACAGTTTCCCTTTCCATTCATTTATCTCCCAACATCCAATTCCTTTGTCTGTCTGAAATATATCCCAAATCCAACCTCTGGAACCATCTCTATTACTACCACCATAATCCAAGTCATTAACATTTCTCACCTTAATTATTGCAACAGACTCCCAACTGGTAATGAGGTCCTGTCATTCATTCAGACATTAATTCAGAACCTCATCAAAAAGCAAGTTAGCCTGGCATGATGTACATTTAATGAAACCTTGTTGCTATTGGGAATGACCACCTTGTTTCTTCCTTTCTCATTCTCCCTCTGTACTTTCCTCTCTTCCTGTGTATTTCTCCCTCTTCTCTTTCTAACTCCTCTTCCCTCTCTCTTTCTCTTCTCAGTTTCCTCTTTCTCTCTTCCTCCCCTTATTGTTTTACTGGCCATTGAGGTACATAGTACAGTAGGAAAATGCTCAAAGTTAGACTTAGAAGTAAAGGGTTTATTCCTTTGGGCTGTCATGGTCAAGGAGGGTAGTTATGATGAACTCAGTTTATATTTCTGGTCCTCAGCTGTCTCATCTATTAAATAAAAAATTGTACTCGATAGTCTCTGAGGCCCCTTGAAGTTCTAGAAATCTATCCAAGGTATTTATTGAGTAAAGTGCTATGTTCCTTGTTCTTAAAAGTAAGTAATCCAATATTTTATATTTCCCTGAGGGAAAAAAAGCAAATTAGTTTTTTTTACAAGGCCTTCAATTGATCCTTTTCTATCAAGGGTCAGTGGCTCTCAACAGAAAAAAATGCACCTCTCCCTTGGTATAGTCTGAATGTTCAATATATCTGTAGTTATTTCTGTTTGGGGCCCTTCTTGGGACAAGAGATTTCAAGAAAACACCAATAGGCCATTTAATATGAAGGCTATCATTTATTGGGCACTTACTGCATTTCAGACCCTGTGTTAAGGCTTTTTTTTTTTTTTTTATTTAAGAAATCAGGAAATTAATAATAGGAATATCTTTTTCACTGCCTTGTACTTGGCCCGAGCCCATCTCTTTGTTTTATATTAGTAATTCACATCCGCAAGAAAACTCCTTCAAACAGCATCCCCACCTGTGTTTATCATTTGGCAGCCCGGATTTGCTAAGGTGGGGATCAGTGCTAACGACCGTAAGGTGTCTGCCCCTGGTGTTTATCTCTGTATGTCCCTCTTTCATGTTTATGAATGAAGATAAGCTGCTCTGTGTACAGGAAGAGCACTCTTCTCAAATTTTGCATGTCTGCCTGCCTCCTGCCACTGAGAACTTATCTGATGGATCCCTCACCGTGTGTTGTGAGTGAGTAAAGCAGAGCAGCCTCACTCATGTTTCACAGAAGCGAAAACTAAGGTGCAAAAAAGTTAATAAATTTGTCTAAGGGCACACAGCTAACAGATGGGGGAGCCAAAATTCGGACCCTGATCTACCTGACTTGAGAGCCCTAGAAGACTACACTACACTATCTCCCTCCTGAAATGCTGGACCCCTGCAGTCTATCTTGCAGGACTCAATCACCTCTTGGACTAACAAAACTGGTGGCCTTGCCGGTGCCTTGGGACCCATCCAAGAACCTAGGCATGGGCTGGGGACCAGACCCCCCTTCCACAACCAGGCACACCGCCAGTGCCAAGTAGCATGCCAAAAACATCACCTCCATGTGGGTGGCCCATCACAGCCACCACAGTAACCGTGGCTGCTGTGAAGTAGCTAAACATCACAACCACCACGCAGATGGTCCACCAGCCACTGGAGTGCATTGACACAAGGAGAGTCACCAGCAAAGACCAAAGAAAAGAAGAGGATCTCTCTCTCCACAAAGCCCATTCCTGAGTGACAGAAGAAGCATCTGCTTTATAATACTGGGGGACCTGAACACACCTCTCAGCATTGGACAGATCATCTAGGCAACAAATAGAATAAGTACAATTTAGGGCCGGCCCGGTGGCGCACTCGGTAGAGGTGCTTGGGAGCGCGGTGGCGCTCCCGCCAAGGGTTCAGATCCCATATAGAGACCGGTCCATCGGATCCCATATAGAGACCGGTCCGCTCACTGGTTGAGCGCGGTGCGGGCGCGACACCGAGGGTTGCAATCCCATTACCTGTCACGAAAAAAGACAAAAAGGAAAAAAAAAAAAAAAGAATAAGTACAATTTGGGCTGGCCCGTGGCTCACTTGGGAGAGCGTGGTGCTGACAACACCAAGTCAAGGGTTGAGGATAACCCGTAAGGTGATCTCAACTCTTGACTTGGTGTTGTCAGCACCATGCTCTCCCAAGTGAGCTAACCGGCCATCCCTATATAAGGATCCAAACCCGTGGCCTTGGTGTTATCAGCACCACACTCTCCCAAGTGAGCCACAGGCCGGCCCACAAGTCATCTTTTAAAAAAAAAAAAAAGAAGTACGATTTGTAACAATATATATGCTAGTAATATTGATTTGATCAATATATGTCAACACTGAACCCCAGAAATATGTATAATCAATTATGATTCAATAAAAAATAATTAATTGAAAAAAAAAAAAACAGTGGCCTCTAATGTCCTGGTGACCACACCATAGCTTCTGCCTGACCCAATGGGTTATCTACACTACAAGGGTTTTAAAAGCAGAGACATAATCTCTTACAGTATCTGGTATCAGCCATGTGGGCACTCAATAAATGTTCTTGACTGAGGAAGGCCAAGGTTAAAATCAACTTATACAGCTAGATAGCTTCTGCCTGACCCAATGGGTTATCTACACTACAAGGGTTTTGAAAGCAGAGACATAATCTCTTACAGTATCTGGTATCAGCCATGGGGCACTCAATAAATGTTCTTGACTGAGGAAGGCCAAGGTTAAAATCAACTTATACAGCTAGGACCGCCTAATGCAAACTTTGGCGATAGAAGTAAAAGGTCAAGATGGGGAGAAATTATGGTAGGACTAGGCAGAGGTCGGGCATCCAATAAAGTCTAATTTCCATAATCTCATTACCATTTTTAGAAAATAGAGAGAGCTATTGATAGCCCTAGAGAATCACTTAGAAAATCGCTGAAAAATTGCTTTAAGACTCTACGTATTTAAGTGAAATATCAGGTCAGCACATTTATGAAAGAATCTCCCTTCTCAAAACACTTCAAAAGATCTTCATTAGCAAAATTTAATTTCCATCACCATGTCCTGAGCAACATCAGAGCAGAATCAGTTCTCAGGGAATCTTTGTAACTGTGGAATGTATGGATTTCTTGGCCAAGAGGACCAATTGGCAGAGTTTCTAAAACTCTGTCCAAATTTCTGGTAGAAGTGTCTTTAGGTAAATAGAAAACCTTCACTGAAGTACGAGACTACTGAAGCACCTGGATCCCTTCCTTGTATGGTGGTTTGGTGTTGATAAAACAGGGAAATTTTGTAGCACTGGCATTGGGTGGTAACATTCAAATGTCCTCAACCCAGTCCTGGTATTGTCTAGAGCTCCTTCAAACTGTTTTAGAAGGACAGAAAAATCTAGACTGCCCTTTGGAATGCTCTTCACATACAGAACAGTAACACTTGTGAGAATGAGAGGGATCAGCACACACGCACTGCAAGGTCATCAAGGTGATGGGCATGAACTCCCAGTGAGTCCACCAATCCCCAAAACAGAGTAGCATTGGCAATAGCTGATGTCTGAGAGGCTAGGAGTCTTCAGGGAAAACATGTGCATCAAACAGGACCAGGCCAAAGAAAGGGAGAGAGCTTGGGAGGTGGAAGAGGAAGGGAGGGATTGAGGTCCCAGTGATCCTTCCTGGGAAGTGCTCAAGGTCAAAACTATTTGTGACCATCATCCTCACCTTGGTTTTCCAAGCATGTCCCCTAAGATTGGCATGACCTAGAAAAAGAGAGTTAGAAACATTGTCAAGTAACAGTATTTTGTCTACAGATAAAATATTGATTATAGGTATTTCTTCCTTTTCTTATACCTCCTTGGTAAGAACATTTTTTTTCAGCCTATCTAAGAAATGCCAATTGGGTCTGTTTCTGATTTATTGTATCTAGTCAACAGCAACACAAAGCTAAAATAGAAGAATTTGACCAAAAAAAATAAATGAATAAAAATAACAATGACAACAGACATTAAATTCAGGTAAACAAACAGTTTTCCTTTCTTTTACTTAAGAAAGGTAATATTATTGACTCTACCCACCAAAAGAACATTAAGCACATCCCACAGAACTCTCATTTTTTTCCTTCTTTTCGAAATAAACTTTTAAATTCCAATTTTCTTGAAAGTATATCGAGACGTGACATTCTAAGCAATCACTGAGAAGTGTAAAGAAGAGTATAATAGCTGTAATTAACTCTGTTTGTATACCAGACAGACTTACATTTCACTATAAATATTCCAAATTAAAATCTCTGAAAGAGGGCCAGTTATGTGGAGAGGTTTATCTATGTGGCATTTGTTAAAAGGAAAAAAATAAGCTGCAGTTCCTATTTGGTAAAATTATTTCTCAAAATAATGCATGATTGTGCATTTACCAAAGGAAAAAAAATGAGCCGTCATCTTGAGATGAAAGGATAGAGCACATCTACTCTAAGCCGTAGCCTCCTTCCCTGCATGCGCGCCCTATCATAAAAACAGAGCATGCACAAGAGGATGCAAGCTCGTGTCACCTTAAATTCTGACACTAGCACTGGCCACTGAGTGAACATCAGGAAACAGATATCTTACTTTCATGTGTGCTCTGCTACAGAAAAAGTCTGTTTTGCTCCTTACATTACAGCTCAAAATGAAATTACCATTTGAAACTAAAATCTTTCTTGCCCTTATCATCCTTACTTAGAATGTGTTACATTTATTTTGTTCTTCCTCCTCAACTTGTCACGTAACTGTTTACCTTAGTTTTTAAGGGAAGAAAAACAAAAAATTTTAGTGGTCCTGTTTGCTTTCCTGTCCTTTTTGCCTCCAAGGTGCTTGATTACAAATATGACCTTCAAAATAAGTTAGCAAAAGAGTTTGCATGGCCATTTGCAATGCTAGTTACAACTTCTGTGATCTGGTCCTTTTGGGGCCCTAGAAGTCCTACTAATCCAATCTGGAAAAATCAGTCCATTTGATCAAGGTATTTCTGAGAAAGACATCCATGTACATACACCCAGATTATTGCCAGACAACAGGAGCAGAGTGATATTCATTGGCAGGACCCTCCTAGTTGTTTATAGCCAGCATCTGTTCAGGTAGGTTATAGCTTCCTTTCTGCTTGATCAGTGCCCAGGCCATCTCAGTTGTGAAGTATCTTTAATACCCTGAATTTTAGTCAAAGGAAATCTTTATCAGGCCGACCCCGTGGCGCACTTGGGAGAGTGCGGGTTCGGATCCTATATAGGACTGGCCGGTGTGCTCACTGGCTGAGCACAGTGTGGGCGACACCACACCAAGGGTTGCGATCCCCTTACCGGTCACGAAAAAGACAAAAAAAAATTTGAAAAGGAAATCTTTATCAAGTTCAGCTATTGAGTGTTTCAAGAATAAAACATACCTACCAGATAATTGAATTCATTAGCTCTGGGGTTAACTTCATGGAGCTTCCTTGATAGCCTTACAACATGACTCCACTACCTAAGAAACAAGAGCAGTTTTTCCACATACCTCTCTAGCTACCATCAACACAGCAAAGCTTTGGACAAGACTTGTCCACATGCACTGTCTTCACCACCCCACCTTCCTTTCACACTTCCAATCCCATTCCTCTCCACTGCATCTCATCTCCAGCTAGCTCCTACTCCTACTGCCCCCTGACCAAGTTCTCAAGGAGGCTCCAACAATCTGGATTGCCTCATCAGTGGGCTCATTTCTGTCTTTATCTCAATTAATTTACCTGCAGCATTTCACCCTTGCCTACTCCCTCCTTATTGAAATTCTTCCTCCCATGTCTTCTGTGATACCGTCTCTTGATTTTTTCTCATATTTCCTGTTTCTCATCCTAATAACCTTCCCCTTTCTCAATGAACCTCTAAAACGTTGACATTCCCCAGATCTTTGTTCTATCTATAACCTCATTTAGGATGGTCACGTCCATTTCTGTCTCTATATTAATATGCAGTACATTAATAGTCTCTATATTAATAGTGCAAAACTAAACTCAATTTTCCCTTTGAATCTGGTATTCAGTCTATGTTTCCTATTTTAGCAATGACTCCACTAACCAACCAGATGCCCAAACCCAAGACCTGACAATTACTCCTGATTTCTAATTTCCCACTAATCCCTTAACTCAATAACTCAACAAATAATTCCAGTCTATTTTATCTTCTTAATACGTCCTGAATCTCTCCCACCCATTCCCTCTCTGCTCACACAGCTTCAGTTCAATCCCTAACATTTCTCCCCCATGTTTCTCCACCAGCTGCCTAACTGGTCTCTTTGTTTTCTCTTTATTCTCCACATTCATGCCAGAATGGTCTTTCTGTAATGACTGCACACACACACACACATACCCCAAAAATAAAAAAAACCTAGGACTTGCTTTCTCCTGTAAACTTTTATAGCCCTCTGCACATGCCATTATCATAACACTTATATTCTAATATAAGTATTCTAACATTTATATTCTAATATGTTGGGTTATTCATCTGTCTCCCCAACTAGACTATCAAAGAGTTGAGGGAGGCTTTAAGGTCTTAGTGAGCTTTGTCGATACCATGCCTAATGTAGTCGGTGCTCACTTAACATCTGTTGAATGAATTAATTGGAAAATACTACTGACAGGAAATGAAAAGAATCGAAGAAATGAAAGGGGGAATTTGGAAAGGGATGTGGAAACAAGGCTGCCTCTCTGGGACTTCCCCATGGAAGATCAGGGAGAGAATGTAACACAGGTCTTCCTATCCTTTCTTTGATCATCCATCCTCTTGAGGATCTGATGAAAATTAAGGGGAAAATGCACCTAAACACATCACACCAAATTCAGGGCATTCTCTTTACAGACATAGTAAGGATCTATAAATCCAAGGTGCCACAGAGAAAACATAGCAGATGTATCAGGGGTGGGTGTATCTAGAAATAAAAATTTGCCCCAGAAAAAAGGGAAAGTTTTACTATCTCACTCATTACACAAAACTATATACCAGATTCATTAAAGAATTAAATAATCTTTTTACCTGTAAAATATTAGAGAAAATATTTCTGTAATCTTGGAGCAGGTGTAAAACCATTAATCCATAAAGGAAAGGACTGACAGATTTGACTATATAAACTTCTTTACAATATAAGACACCATGGATGGAGAAAAATGACAAATGCCAAAGTGCATAAAATGTGTGAAATATATAAAATCCAAATAATTTACAACCTGAAAATATATAGTGACTCTACATCAATAAAATTAAAAACACAATACAAAAAAAGTTCAATGGACAAAAACAGACATTTCACAGAAGTACTAATGCAAATGGTCAACTAGTACAGGAAAATATGCTCAACATTTACTAATTAAGGAGATATAAATTAAAACAACCAAATCATTCTTTTTAATCCCCCACACTGGCAAAAATTAACAATACTAGTAATATCCAGAGCTGTCAAGGATGTGGGAAAAATAGATACTCCCATACACTGATGGTGAGAATGAAAATGAGTGTTCTTCTAGACGGCAACATGGCAGCACATCTGTTGACACTGTAAATACACATACAGTTCTACCCACAAATTCCTCTTCTAAGTCTCTATTCTAGAGAAATGGTTATACCTGCACACAAAGAAGCCTAAACAAGGATATTCATTGCAGTGTCATTTATAGTAGAGAAAGTTAGGGGCCGGCCCGTGGCTCACTCGGTAGAGTGCGGTGCTGATAACACCAAGGCCATGGGTTCGGATCCCATATAGGGATGGCTGGTTCGCTCACTGGGTGAGCTCACTGGGTGAGCGTGGTGCTGACAACACCAAGTCAAGGGTTAAGATCCCCTTCCCGAGAATGAAAATGAGTGTTCTTCTAGACGGCAACATGGCAGCACATCTGTTGACACTGTAAATACACATACAGTTCTACCCACAAATTCCTCTTCTAAGTCTCTATTCTAGAGAAATGGTTATACCTGCACACAAAGAAGCCTAAACAAGGATATTCATTGCAGTGTCATTTATAGTAGAGAAAGTTAGGGGCCGGCCCGTGGCTCACTCGGTAGAGTGCGGTGCTGATAACACCAAGGCCATGGGTTCGGATCCCATATAGGGATGGCTGGTTCGCTCACTGGGTGAGCTCACTGGGTGAGCGTGGTGCTGACAACACCAAGTTAAGGGTTAAGATCCCCTTACCGGTCATCTTTAAAAAAGAAAGTTAAATGTCCACCCAAGGGAGAACAATTCTACAGTTTAAATGAATGCAGTTGGTCTACTCGTGCTAAGATGTATTGCTGAATGACAGGACAATGTGTGCACTATCATTTCATTTACTTTTTCTAAAGAATTTACACATTTGAGTACATACATATATTTAGGTGTGAAAGGTCTATGTACAAAGAAAACACCAAATAGTGGTTACCTCTGGGGAGGGGAGTAAAATTCAGGAGGGATGAGCGGTTAGGACGTTTACTTTTTATGTTATATTCTTTGATGTTATTTGAACATTTTGTAACAAGACTAAACGTGGACAGGGAAATTTTTAAGGGGAGCATTCCATTGTATTGCCCAACTCCTTCATTCATTCTCACCTCTGGAATTTCTCACAATTTTGCCTAATTCCTACTATTCACTGACATTTTATTTAATCTACAAAGTATCTGCTCTCCCTTGGTCCATGCCAGAGCTGCGGGTTCATGTGGGCAGCCATCACCAGCCTCACCTCTGGGCGGGGGCCACTTCACTCCCCCATGGCTGAGTCGCTGTGGCATCTACAGAACCCGGCAACTTCTACAGCACCTGAGGAAACCCTGGGTCTTATTTATGCCATTTATTTTGTTCTCTTTGAGGATTTTTCAGAGAAAACCATGACTGTACAAATGGGTAATGTTCAATGACAGGTCTATATTTGGTTGTAAATTAAATGACATTTCTTCAGCACTTAGTATGTGGGCTGTGAAATATGTAAGTTGGTGAGAATGTTCTCCCAACCAAATGGGAAATAGAAATGATAAAATAAACCAAATTGCCTCCACTAGAGATCACTGTGGTAATCTGCCATTATCCCTCTGCATCCTAGAATTAGCCACTAATTTCACCTCTGAATTTCCATGGGATACTCAGGTCCTAACCCGTGGGAGGTCTTTTCTTCATGCCTCCTATTGCCAGGTCACATTTGTGACTCTTAGGAGACATTTTACTGACAATGCTTTACATGCCTAAATAAATGACATTGTCCTGGTCCACCCCACTCACTATTCTGTTAATACTTCAACCACCTAATAAGTTTAAATATATATGTATATATATCTGCCATGATTTGGTCCTGTCATCAGAGACTTAAATAAGTGTTTCTGATCTACTTTTTAATCAGCCAGATATCCCCCAATATTAACTGTTTCCTAAGAAAATCTGATTTAAATTTTTCTTATTTTCAAAAACCTAGATGTTTCATGTAAACAAAAAGTATTACAATAATATATGGGAGTGGTTATGCCTCAGCATTTAGAATAATGTTGCTGCTAGCCTCTCAATTTTATGAAGAGAAAAAACATGGAAAGGTTTAGGTTCCTGGAATTCATAGTATCATACCCTGGAAATAGTATCAGGTTTACTTTTCCCTTTCCTGTGTACAGAAATGTTGGCCACACATGGTTGAAGCATATTCCCATGGAAATCACCCCAGACAGCCCACAGGCTCAAGCCAGTCCCTGCACCAATGCTTAGGTGCTCACCAAGATATCCCCTGGGTGATGGTAAAGAACAGCCCATACCCCAGGCAAGGAAGAACACAGAACTCTAGGGCTTTCACCTTTGTTTGTCCTCCTGGCCCTGGGCGCTTGCACAGCAGAACACTGGAGACAGTGCATTAAAGTAAAGGCAAACAGAAATGCCCTTCCTCTATATTTAATGCCAGCTGGGCAATTTGTTTTCCTATTCTATGCTATAAACAGAGCTAAACTGTGCCCTGCCAAGATGTACCTGTGAGGAAGATGAGCACTTTGAGTCCTATCTCATGTTCATCCAGGTACTTAGGCAACAGCCATTCATATGAATCTGGATCCATTTTGCGTGGTGCAGCTTTATGCATGCCTCATTTAAAAAGGCTACTCTGTGCAGTACATGTTGTACTAAGTAATGCAACCACACACCACAGATTTTAATGCATCCTAGAAAGCAAATTACTGTCAATGATAAGTTATATGATATTTCTGACCAAATTAGTTGGTTATTCATCTGAAAGCCAACAACTCAGCCTCTACTGAACCATGAAGAAAGAGGAAAGCATCAAATGATTAAACAGACATTCTATAATTAGGAATTGGGAAGTGACTCTATTGGAATTCTTTCCTTAGCATGGCTAAAGTGCAAAAGGTCTGGTGAGGTCATTTAGTCCAGCTCCTGCCTCAGCCTACTGCAGACTCCAGGGATCCATTAGCATAGTCCAACAGAAAGAAAAAGATAGATACCGAGAAAATGTGTGTCTTGTTGCACATTTGACAGCTACATTTTTCCTAGGGCTATTCCACTGTAAGTAGAACAAGATGTCAAGAATAACTTAGAAGAAGTTTTAAAAAACAGTCCTAGGGATATGTAAGAAAGTTGGCTAAGACTCAAATAAATGAAGCAGGAAAAAGACAGAAGTCCCACTCAGATCACCTCTCACCTACCCAGCACACACTATTCAGCCAGCTAGTTTTAATGCAGTAGCTGACAGATGAAGGAGAAAACAGGGTTTGGGAGCTATTTTTCTATTTCCATTCTTCTAATTGTTCTTAATACACACTCCCTAGATGGCTTTAATTGTTAATAGGCTGAAGCTATGGTCTAGCATTACACTGGGTTAATTATGCTCTTTGGGTTGCAAATGACAGAAATAAATTCATTTAGGCTACCTCAAGTAATGAGGGCTGACTCCTCAGTTACACATGGCAATATATGTGGCTTCTTTCTCTACCTACTCAACCCCACTCTCACCAGCCCTTAACCCCCAATCCGGCTGGCTGATCCTCTCCATATTTCTCAGCTCAAATTCCAGAGAAAGAGTCTTTCTACCAATGTAATTACTTAGCTCCCATTGGTCAGAGCTCTTCCTGTCAGGTCACCATACAACTTACTCGCCAGCCTATGAACTGGTTGCCCTTGGGTCAAGTGGCTGCCTCTGGTCCAATCAGTAGGTGCCCATTGAGCAAGGTACAATTTAGGGCAGCTTCCTTCAGGAAGAGGCTGTGGACGAAGGCAGCTTCCCTTAGAAAAGGATGGTGGGCATCTCAAGCACATGTCTATGTCAAACTACCACCAAATAGTTAAGTAGAAATAAACCATTGATATGGAGGCAAAAGTCTTTATAGGAGCAGGGCCAACTTCATGGACTTACCACCTGTGCAGTTGCACAGGGTCCCTGCACCTAAAAGGGCCCAACTTCATTTAATACTCCCCTATGGCCATCTTTAAATTCTTAATAATTTTTGAACAGGGGCCCTGCATTTTTATTTTACACGGGGACTTGTGAATTATGGAGCTATTCCTGTATAGGACTTTTTAATTACATTATAAAAAGTGAAGAGAGTTTCATAGAATCAAATAATTTTGGGTAAAGAATTTTGGATTCTTCTAATATTATTTACTCCAAATATTCATTTGACAAATAAGAAAACTGACATCAAAGAAAGGATAATTGGTTTAATCAAGATCCCACAGCGAGTATTGGCAATGTCAGACTAGAAACAGATTCCTAACACTTCAAATCCAGACTTCTCATTCCTGCATGTGGCAGGCTTCCTCTTAGTGGGGACTGCCTGATACTGGCCTATTTTGCCAGAATATTTGGTAAATTACTTAGAAATCTCCTAAAATAAGGGCCGATATAAAAACAAAATTGTGGATCTTTCCTTATTCAATCCTGCAATTTGTTTCTTCGCCTGTGACCTCCTCAGAACAAATTCCACTGACAGTCCCCAGAATCTAACACAAAAGCTGAGGGAGGAATGTAAACTAAGAGAATCTCTATGGAGGATCATTTGGTAATAGATACCAAAATTACAATTCTCATGCCCCTCAACCTTACAATTCCATTTCTCATCATAGTCGCACATATGCACAAATACATACACCTGAGAGTATTCATTGTGATGTTGCTTATTGTATTAGTCCGTTTCTGTTGCTTATAACAAAATACATGGAACTGGGTGATTTATAAAGAAAATGAAATTTACTTGCTTACATCTTCAGAGGCTGGGAAGTCCATGGTCCAGGGAACACATCTAGTGAGGGTCTCAGTGGTGGTGACAGTGACAGCAGGGTATCACATTGCAAAATGGCAGAGCAGAGAGAGCAGAGAGTGAGAGCAGAGAGAGCAAGAGGACTAATATCCTCATTCACTCTCTTTTTAAAGCCCTCAGAACCACGCCCCTGACCACCATTTTTAATCCATTCACTACCGCATGGTCCTACAATCCAATCCCCTCTTCAAGGCTCCACCTTTCAATTACCATAATAGGATTTCCCACCCTCTTAACAGTCACTGTGGGGACCAAGTTTCTAAAACATAAAACTTGGGGGGCACAATTCAAGCTTCAGTGAGTTTTGGGGGGACATAATTCAATCCACTAGACTTATAATAGCAAAAGATCACAACCTAAAAATCTAACAACAAGAAACTGGTTTAAAAAAAAAAAAAAGGATGACACTATGTTCATGCATCAGAATACTGTATAGCTCTCGCAGGGAAAGTTAATCTATATTTACCGATAAGGAACATTTTTCAATACATTTTTTCATGAGACAGCAAGATGGAAAACAGTATACAGTATGCTTCTATTTGTGTGGGTAAAGGATATATAATTATATAACCTATAATTATACACACACACATACATTGGGTGTTTGCATATGAGTAGAATTTGTCCAATAGAATATACAAAAAGAGTGACTACCTCTGAGGAAGGGAAATGGAGGACTCGGGAAGAGGAATGTGGGGGAGATTTTTATTCTGTGCCTTATTGCTCCCTTAAAATTTGTACTCTGTGGACATATTGTCTTTTCAAAACTGATTAGTTAAATTAAATGAATACCTGAAGGGGGACCCCATGACACTGCCAGTATTGTAACACATCTACAAGAATGAGCAACATGCCATTGCTATCATTTTTACTAAAGCTTTTGCTGGAATCTTGTATATTAAATCGAACTTATAGGCAAAGGAAATTAGTTAAATTAGACTGAAAAAACAATTCTCTCCCCTCCCCACCCTGCTCTATACAGAAAGAAAAATCTGAAAAAGTTTTCAAAATCTGCATAATCCATTGCTTGTTTAGTTATTGGCACAGCTGTGCAACACAGAGGAGAAAATGAGAAATGTTCCCAACTCTGCCTTTGGACACTTGCCGATATCATCTCCAAAGTGTCCTTCAGACATTATTCACTCATGTTTTTCCAGTGTGCCTACCATCAGAGTTTCTAAGCACTTTATCAAGGATTTTATTTTGAACCAAAAGCTTGAAGGGAGACACAAACCTCAGTACTGCCCTGGTTTGGCAGAACATTTTCCTCAGGTTACAACAGAAAAGGAAGCTTAGTC
>NW_007729873.1:154352-156117 GCF_000696425.1 Galeopterus variegatus
TTTATCAAGGATTTTATTTTGAACCAAAAGCTTGAAGGGAGACACAAACCTCAGTACTGCCCTGGTTTGGCAGAACATTTTCCTCAGGTTACAACAGAAAAGGAAGCTTAGTCCTCCCAATGACCCCGCTTCCCTTGGGAAAACTATGATTCCTAGTTAGGAAACAAGGACAGGGGATGTCTTTCCCCCAGATATCCTCTTTTTGCTCCACTTCCACATGTTCTATATTTATGCAAGCCCTGTGTGGTGGATCAAAGATGGCCACAAATTCTTTGATGCTCCTCTCCTTGGGAGGAGGGCTCTGTTTCCATGATTTTTGATTCTAGGCTGCCTTGTAACTGCTTTGACCAACAGAGTATGACATGGTGCTATGCCGATTCCAAGCCTAGTCTTTCAGAGAACTGCCAGAGTCCTGAGTGAGCCACTATGTAAAAATCCAACTGTTTTTCTAGAAAGAACATGTGGAGATGCCCTAAAACTACAGACAGGAGGAAAGGGGCCCAAAACCTGTCAGCCATTCCTGTCAAGACACCAGGCAGTGAGTAAAGCCTTCAGTCAACACCAGTCCACCAAGTGATGGTCAATGCCACATGAAGCAGAAGGATCACCCAGCCAAGCGCTGTCCAAATTCCTGACCCACAAACTTATGAGATGTAATTAAAGGGTTGTTGTTTTAAGACACAAAGTTTTGAGGTAGTATGCTTTGCAGCAATACATAACTAGGATACCACATTATTTAATATTAAACTGACATCTTCAAACCTTTCATACTCAAAATTCAGCTGTTCCTAAACTACCTTAAATGACAGCTACTGAGAGAAAGGGCCAGGTCCAAGTTAAGACCACAGAAGAATTTCTCCAGCATCTCATTCCCATGGTGCCAGAGATAAATTTACATTAGACACTCTGAAAGACTATCCCCTGCCACCCAGGACTCCAGATATCATGCAGGGAGCCTGAAGTTGGCTAGCTCACACAGGACCACCATCCCTGAGGGTGTGGACAGCCCCAATCCCTCCAATACTTCACCCATGTCCACCCATTAACCACAAGTCCATCTGATTAGAGCTCAACCTTATAACACAAAGGTCACTGTTCGGATCCCCAAACCAGCCAGCCTCCAAAAAAAAAGCGGCAGCAGCAGTATAAATCCATGTCCACCTCATCATCACCTCATGGGTGCCACACGTGGCTATTCTTGGAGGCAGGGTAAGAAACAGACCCTCTACTCCAGCCTTTGCCCTTTCAGGCTGGGCTGAGAGCAGGAGAGCTAAGTCTTGGAAGGGGAGATTCCTGGATTAACTTCCCCAGCCCACAACGACTGGCAGATGCCACCCACTCCAGCCCATGTGCCTGTTCTCACCCACCCACAGAGTTGCCAAGGTCTGAGGGAGGTGGCACTGTCAGAAACCATAATTAGGGATTTCATTATATGCTCTAGCTCCCTGAGAATAAATTTTTCCTTCCAACATTCAGATCTACTGCTTGACTTTCAAACGTTCAACTAACTTTCAAACACATTGTTGGGAACCCATTAGATATAAAAGTAAAATACTACCTCTTCTGAATTGTAGACATGGCCTTGAAATTCAGAAAAAGGCATTTCCAGGGTTGAAGCAAGAATGGAAGATTGAAAAAACACATAATGGGCTGGACGGTTAGCTCAATTGGTTAGAGTATAGTGCTGATAACACCAAGGTGAAGGGTTCAGATCCCGTTACCGGCCAGCTGCCAAAAAAAAAAAAAAAAATAAACACACACACAT
>NW_007729873.1:156832-157694 GCF_000696425.1 Galeopterus variegatus
CAAAAAAAAAAAAAAAAATACACACACACACATGATGAAAAAGGATGATGAGGTCAGCAGACATGGTTCAGCAAGGCCCAGGTTGCACCAAGGCAAGTGTTGGCAAAGAAGCTATGAGGGAGGGAAGCGGGGGTGCAAAGAGGGTCCCTGGCTTCAGGGGAGTGAATTCCCATTCAGTTTCATAAAAGACCTTTCACAGTTGTCTATACAAATA
The DNA here is from genome assembly GCF_000696425.1 of Galeopterus variegatus. Lineage (NCBI taxonomy): Eukaryota > Metazoa > Chordata > Mammalia > Dermoptera > Cynocephalidae > Galeopterus > Galeopterus variegatus. Next base: position 157,047 of record NW_007729873.1, read on the forward strand.
AGTTAAAGTGGTGAGTTGACCATCTGAATAATCTATTGTGATAATAAGTCTGGATATTACTAGGCAAAAAGGTCTTAGTTTGAGGGAAAGCTTTTTTCTTAAAGTCTAAAGAAAGAAATTTTATGATTTTCCTAAATCAACTCAATAATTTTTCAACCCCTCATTTGAAACAAAATATTTACAGAAAAGCTATTTCCATAGTATTCTTGGGTCAGGTCTATAGAGCCAGAGCCAAGGGAGAGGCAGAGGAGGGAATAGGGGTGGGTAGAATCACCCAGATTACCTGTCTGGTTGCTTAGACTGGTCCAATTTCACTAAGAATCACACAAACCTCTTCATTCCTTCTGTTTCTTTCACCTGACCTTTTTCAATTTCTTTTTTCCTTTCTCCATTACCCTAAGGGAGTAATCTAGCCACTCGGGCTTTCTTTGCATACAAAATGTAACAGTTCCTTCTTTCTTCTTTCAGATAAAGGCAATCTTGGGGAGGGAAAGAAAAAAGCGCCTGGCTTCTTCAAATTAGCTCTGAAATAAAAGTCACTGCCAGCTGTTATATAAAAGGTGACGTAATCCTAAAGTACTTCATTACATATGCAGCTCTGCTCTTCAGCCCAGGAGTTTATTACATTTGGTCGATCCCATTTTCTAT
>NW_007729873.1:158847-160378 GCF_000696425.1 Galeopterus variegatus
CATCAAGATAGCGTTACAACAGCACAGGGAGCCAGGTTAGCAGTTTACAAATAACTGTGCTAATAAGTCAGATTTGTCCCTGAGATACAAATCAGGGGTAAATGGTCTATCCATGCATGTGAGAAGCACATCTATTTTAGAATAATAGGGAAGAAAGCAGAGCACCGTTTCAGCTGACACTGTGTTCTTTCAGAATATGTACCAAATCTATTCTACAAGTAGGAAAATGGGGAAATGCCAATCTAAACTTATTCTTGAAATTCTCTTCATTTTTGTAATAAATTCCTGGCTCGTAGTAAAACAGATAGCCATGGCAAATGCATTAAGATCCAACTTCCTGCCTTGGGGATTGGCACAAAGTTAGAAGAAAACACACCATTTGTACCAATGAAAGAAATATCTAGCTACTGAGATGCTTTAAGTGCAAACACTGTGAGACACTTCCTCCCACTTGCCAGGTGCTAAGCATCTTTCCCCTCCTTCCTGGGCACTCACTGCCCCATTGTCCTCTGATGGTGAAAAGCAGCAGTGCAGGCTGGACCCTTCCTCCTCAAGGACTGGAGTGAATGGCTGAGAGGCATGTGCTTTAATGTCAGTGTTAGAGGCCAAGGACACTGAGCTCCTAGTTACTAGCTAGAAATGAATTTATCTGACTCAGAATCCCAGTGGGATAAGAAAGTGCCTGTGATTCACACCTCAAAGAAATATACATACAAGGAAATTTTGTCTTTAGAGTCTCCTTCAGATTTAGGGAAAGATCCCTGATAAAATGTACATTATGTTTTTTAAACAGTAATCGCAAATGTAGGGTAACAGAGGTTTTTATTCTTTTATAAGAACAGGATTAAAATATAGGAAAGGGAAAATATGAAGGTTTTCTAGAGGAACTTTGACCCTTCCCTCTGTTTTCTCTCCCCCACTGCCCAGGACACAGAGATACTAGCAATTAGCTCCCAAAATAAATTTATTCAATTTCATGCTTTTGTCCAAAGTCAACACATTCCTTAGTTCTACAGGTAATTTGCTTCATAGGTTCAAATGTTCTTCTTTTTTTAATTTTTTAATTTTTTTGGCAGCTGACCGGAATGGGAATCCAAACCTTACCTTGGTGTTATCAGCACCATGCTCTCCCAAGGGAGCTAACCAGCCAGCTTCTTCTCCTTTTTAAAGCATTTTTTAATATTAAAGTTATTTATGCACATAGTGTAAAGAATCAAATAGTTCTACGGAGTCTTGTTTCAAAAAAACAGCAGTCCAAGCAGTCCCCACCAACTGTTTCCTGCTCCCAGGAGGCAACTACTTTCAGCTCTTCCAACTAAATCATTTGCTATTTACCCCTGTGTCTCCCAATAACGTATTTGTTTGCTACTTCTTGATTTTTCAGTTTAAGCATCATGTATTGACTTTGCGCTACAGACGGTGATTTCATACACACATGTGCACAAGCATGCCCATGCACACACACACACACACACACACACACACACACACACACACACGAAATCCCAGCACACATATATACTTCCCAGTA
>NW_007729873.1:161210-162320 GCF_000696425.1 Galeopterus variegatus
ATCACATGCCAACCTCAAGCCGGTCCTTAGAGGCAGGAGAACACTGTGTGCACACTGACTTAAGCCTGAGTCAAATGCCCCACCCCTAGAATTGGGCACAGGGTCAGTTTTATTTTGCTAAATGACCTGAGCATGGGAAATTAGTGATTCCACAAAGGTGAACAAATGCTGGGCCCCAAAAATAAATTAATGTCCACCACAGTGGCCTGTTAAAAAGCACTTTTATGCTTGGGGTCATTTTTCCCTCAAGCTTAGAACACAGATTTTTTCTCTCTAGAGAATTTCATAATAATCTGTTCACTCCAGGATGGTTAAGAAAACAGAAAAGACATTGAACAAAAATATATTCAGATCTGCATTTTATCCTTTTTCTGCTTTTACAGGAATTGGTTTGGTAATATCTGAGGGGAAAATACATGTCACTTTAATACATTTTAACATCCTAAAACGTTTGGGGAGAAGGTATTATCCCAAATACAAAACGTCATACAAGTGGAAGGAAATATCCTCTGGTCAAAATCCCTATGATTTCAAATAGAATGATGCAGAAAATAACAATTCCAACCAGGCAAGCAATAACCATTCTGTTGATAAAATGTTCTCCTACTGAGATGCCACAAGAAGCTTTCTTCAAATGAGTTTTCACACTACCATCTAGTTGTCCGACATCATTTCTTCCCATCTGTGAAGCGTTTGGAACGATGCCTCCTTCCCCCTCCACCTGACAGCATCTGCCCCTGTGAAGGAGTTCTGAAATGTTGAACTTTTGGTTTCCTTTTTCTCAGTTTTCCTATTAATTTTTCTACTTTTAACCTAATTTTTTAATATTTTTGAACTACAGGACACAAACTTTGTCACCTCATTCATTGGGACTAATTGTTTGAGTCTAAAAAGAATTAACCACCTTTTCCGGTCGGAGCACCTCCATCAAGGCAGAAACAAAGGCTAGAGATGTAAGAGCTAAGATGACAAAACTGAAAAAAAAAATGGGGTGTCAGCTCTTTTACCTGCCCATAATCCTGCTGACTGGGCCAACTGTCGGGCTAGGACTGGGTCTGAAGCTCACAGACCCCTCAAGCCCATTGTCCAGACTGGGTCACAAACCCTTCA
>NW_007729873.1:162952-165346 GCF_000696425.1 Galeopterus variegatus
GCCAGGCTAGGCCCCAAGACCCTTCACACAGGTCTATGAGCTAGGTAACCAGCCAAAAGGTCCTTGGAGCCATAGGTTCGAAAGCATGGCCGTGCACAGCAGACACCCAAGGCAGTCAATGCCAGCCAAGTTGGTAGTGCCGTGCATGCCCCCTAACTCCACCCACACACAATTTATTTACAAAGAATGTGCTGCACCACTCCCAACCAGACCTAAGGCAAGGGGGCCTGATTAAATTATTCTATTCTCCCAACAAGAGGGAAATGGGAGAAGATGGAGTGAGAAAGAAGCTAGGAAAAGAGAACAGGAAAACAAAGGAATAAAGAAAGTGGAGGGAATAACATAACCTGGGCATGAGGGCTGCACTGTGGACACTGCCCAACCCTGTGCACCCCTCTGGGTGACCTCATGGGCCTCAGTCTCCCCACTGGGCACAGTAATCCGACACATCTCTTGACTGCCTCCCATTCTAACACACTGTGATCTCAATTCCTCCACAGGGCTACGCAATGGGTGCCACCCCCTGTGTTAACACTCACATGCTGGGGCCTACCTAGACACATCTCTTGACTGCCTCCCATTCTAACACACTGTGATCTCAATTCCTCCACAGGGCTATGCAATGGGTGCCACCCCCTGTGTTAACACTCACATGCTGGGGCCTACCTAGGAGGGCCGTCACCTGTGTGGGAATGACAATTGAGCAGTTCATTGTAGGGGCTGGTTTTAAAGGCTGGCTTTGCCAATTAAGCCATCTTCAGCACTCTGAGACCAGAGGGAGGATCCCCAGTGGGATGGGCAGCTAAGTGCTGGATGTAAAGCTGCCAAATCATCAGGCCCCTGGGAGGCGCTCTAAGAAGAGCATTTCCTAAAAACTCAGCATGTAAAATGTCACATCTTGACATCACATTCCCAGAACCCATCACCTCACCTCCTGGGGGCGGTTAATGGTCTAAAAAACAATGGACTCTCCATTCCAGGTGATGTTAGCAAAAGGCCTATTTCCCAGACCAATGTCCTCAACCAAATACTGAGATATAAGCTTTTTTATGTCTATTCGCCTTTCTATTTGCTGTTACCCTAAATGGAAGATCCTGAGATTTTATAGTATGCTTAGTATTGAGAAATTTGGGCTGGCAGTAATCTTCAACCCTAAGACATTCGAATCACCTACAGAGTGGTTTGGTTTTTCTTGTTTTTTGGTGAGTTTATTTTGCTTGTTTGTTTATTTGTTGGTTTGTTTAATATGGATGTCTACTCCCCTTCCCTAAAAATTTGTATTTAATTGGTCTAATGGGGGACTTTGTCTTTTTTAACCCCTCCCTAGGTGATTCTAATATGAGGCCAGAAGAAAATGACACTGAGCTGAGGTAGTGAAGTGTTTCTAGGGGGTTCTGAGTAGCCGGGAGAGCCTCAGACACACCTGTTTTACATTCCCAATTTTTTAAACCAAGAATTCTTAACAAATGGGAAGTTTCACCCACAATAGCAGTAGATGCTGTGTATTTTGGACTGCCTTCTCTCACCCCCATAGATTCTGCAGCTGGTACAGACATTCACAAGCAAGCAAGGGTCCTACCAGGGGTAAGAAAACCACCAATTTTTTTTTTACTAAACCAGTGTCCTTTAAACTTGGGGCTTACACAGCCACTTCAGAACTTACACGAATAATCGATGTATCAGCATGTAAGGGAATGTGTTCCAATGCCAAGCTCTTCGGGTTCCATAACATATGCATCAGCAAAATCACATCTTAAGGTAGTGGAGAAGGCAGAGTCAATGCCCATATGTTCCTGAACTTTCTCCAGCATTCCAAAAAGTCTGCCTCTCCATGGAGTTTAAAAGACCTATATCCATTTCTCCTGAGCACTATCTCACAGTTTGTTGTGGATTTTTAAAATAAATTATTTGGCTTCTGTGGCCATCAATTTTCACTTTTTGAAATTTGGCAATAATAATCTTCACTATAACCTACCACACAATTAGCCCTTACAATGTATCAGACACCATTTCAAGAACTTTAGTATCTAGAGACAGGACAACTCTGAAAACAAGCACAATTTTCCCAAGTTTACAGATGAGATGCCTCATAGCTAGTAACTGTTAGAGGTGGGATTCAAATTCAGGTCTGTCTGGCTCCAAAAACAGCAATCTTTTCACAATGCTCTACTGCCCACAGAAAATCTGTTAGAAGGTGACTGTAACAAAACAATAAAAGTAAATATCTGTATGGTAAAAAGCAGAATCACCCCGACGTTCTCTCCTACACAGAGCCATAGAAAGGCATTCTTAAGTGTAGGGCCCCATAAAACCCCAAAGGAGACATTCCCTATAACATGGCGCCTTTCCAGCTTCTCTTCCGGGTCCTAACATTCCCGCCGGCGCCAAAGTATG
>NW_007729873.1:165827-168810 GCF_000696425.1 Galeopterus variegatus
CTCAACCACATCAAAGAAAAGTCTTTAAAAATGGAAATACTTTCTGATTAATCTGTGGGGTGTGTTATGAGGTCACTTCTAAACCACTGTATAACCAGGTTTTAGAGATGTTTATTTTGTCTGGTAGAGTGGGAACTGGAAGGTCAAAGAGACAGATGGACATCTTTTTGAGTCAAGCAGGAAAAACACTTTCTAACAAAGCAATGCAAGTTCTTACGCACATCAGTCTCCTTGAGAGAGAAAGAAAATTTGGGGCAGATGCCAGGAATATTTATTCACCCGCATTCAAAGCACACACACACTCAGTACCTGCCCTCACAAAGCTTTCAATCTAATGGTGGGGAGACTGATATTAACCAAATAATCCCACAAATGTGACGATGTGAAAAATGCTAGCAAAGAAAAGCATAGGGTTCTTTGGCAGCACATGACAGGGCACCTGAGCTAATTGGGAGGCAGGGAGAAATCACGTACAGCCTTCCCTGAAGAATTTTTATTTTCCCAGTAAGAGTTCATCGTTCCCAAGTTAGTTGATGATATATTCTGGGTTATGTAGTAATGATGGCTAGATATGACCTACTCTCCCATCTGTATCTTCAAAGCCACCAACCAAGCCCGTAAGGTAATAGATAGGAACCATTAATGATATTGGTGCCTCCTGATTCTCCTGGCCTTCTTCTCTTCCAAGGTTTAAGTTTCTAGGTTTTAGTCCTAAGGGCATGGATCCAATCCCCTCCCTTTTCCTGCCCCCACCGTTCCCCTCCTCCCCACGCTTTACAGCCAGCCTAACATTTACATATCCATGGGCTAATGGTAATTCTCCCATATCTCCAAAGACAAGGAAATTAGGATTCTTGCCAGCCTTTTTGGAACAAAGGAAGTTTTCTCCAGCTCTCTACAAGCCAAGTGAATTGACTACGTGCCTGTAATGTTTCGTCAGCTCCATTCACCCAGGGTTCTTAAACCAGGAAAAGCAGCACCATACTATACAAGTCCCTGCCTCACTCAGTAGGCCAAATAAAAGTTGGAAGAATATTACAGTTTAAACATTTAGATTTCAATAGAATCGGCCCCTCTCACAGAGACAACCCAGACTTGAAGAAGGGCTGTCCCTCTCTTCTCAGCTATTAGTAGGCAGGAGCCGCCTCACCAACCCTTCCAGAGCCCGGAAAGGCTATTATCCACCTCACGGATTTAGTGAAGCAAATAGAAGTTTGATTTCTTTTCAGATAAAAGAGATGATGTAAATGAGAATTTTATCTTGCATGGAGGAGTGACAAAGTAGGAGAATGAATCCTACTTGATTACAATCTTCCATCATTCTGATTTTATAATTACTGAATGGAATCCATCAGCTTTCAATTGTTTCCTTGGTGAAAGATTAAAATATCATTACTTGTCCTACATATTTCACACTTTAGCAAATTTTAATAAACTGAATGCATGAGAAATAGTTATATTATCTTTCATGATATTGGGATGCTAATGACATTTCTATTGATTTTAATTCACATTTGTTGGTACAAAGGAGTCAGATTCCAGCGAGGCATGGCATTCTATAATCGATACTAACAAATGAAGACCACTGAACACTGAAATGGTCCAAATGAAATCATTAATCAGAAGTATCGTAAAATGATTGCCAAAAAACTAAGGAGTTTTATCTCCTTAGTGAACTTCTTTTATGGTATATTGGTTCATTTGTAACTTTTGCACACTGGTGATTTCTCTATTAAAATATTTTTAAATAAGTATATAAAAAGCACTTCAAAAAGACAAAATTGGGAGCACATCAATTTATCAATGGAGTGGATCACAGGCACCTCCCTATAAAAGGTAAAAACGACTTACAAAGATCATAGAGTAAAAACAACTCTTCCTTAGGAACATTGGAGTCTGAACAATTTTTAGCCCAGTATCAGGAAAGACCACACAGAGTTACCAGAAAACATAGTACAGAATTAGAGATAAGGGTGCAGGTTTTGTAGTTAGACATCATGGCTTCAGATAACTTTGGCCACTTTACTTCTCTGTGTCTCAGTCCTCTCATTTGTAAAATAGGGATATAATAATAGTACCCACTTCAGAGTGCCGTTCTCAGGATGAAATGTGATCATGTTTCAGCATAGTCTAGCCAAACTTCATTTACATGGTTAAAAGCGGCATTAAATTTCATGTGTGAAGATTTTGTTTTGATTCCCCTAAATTCTCTGTTTAAATTTCTTCCAGCACTTATACTTTTCTCTAGCTAGTAAATTGGACCACACTTCCTAGGGGTAGTCGAGTCTGGGAGGGTCTGGTATCCAGAGTTCAGATTTGCAGGAGGTAAAGAGTGAGGGTGAAGAGGAAACAGGGGACAGACTGTTAAATGCTCTGCAATGTGGACCTTGCCCCACGGCCCCAGTCTTTAACAGACCTACAAAAATCATGATAAATGTCCTTTGTAAGATTCGATTTCTTGTAAAAGGTGGAAAAAGCAGTGTTTTGCTCCAAGAAGGTATGGATAAAATATAGATGGCCCTGGAAAGACAGGAGAGTGGAGACTAGGGATCCCAGCTTTATAAGAGCAAAAATATGTAAAGAGTCGCAGGAAGGGTGCTGGATGGGTCAGAGCTGAGTGTGCTTGAATCTCCACAAGATAGGAGGTGGAGGGATGGAAACGGGAGGTGACAACACTGAGGATTTCAATATAAGATCAACCCCTCAAAAGCCCCATTTTCTCAATTTAAGATTCATTGGTCTTCCTTTCCATTGGGGTTTTGGGAGAATCTCATGACATCAGTTCAACACACCACTCTTCAAGTTCCAGTTAAATTCATTCTGCCACCCTTTTTAATGAGCTTTTTATTGTCTCACATCTTCCTTTAAGGTTATTTAAAATGTTGAAACAATGTAATATTGAGATTTTTTTTTTTTTAAATCAAAGAGCTAGGTCAAGACATCACTTGTATCTGATTTAGGAAAAAACTATATAACCCATTCA
>NW_007729873.1:169187-177526 GCF_000696425.1 Galeopterus variegatus
GTTTTTAATCAAAGAGCTAGGTCAAGACATCCCTTGTATCTGATTTAGGAAAAAACTATATAACCCATTCATGCTTTAACCACAATGATGACAACAAAAGTGGTTATTTTTTATGTATGCTCACTATGAACCAGACATTGTGTTAATTGCTTTACTTGCATTAATGTATTTAACCCTCACAGCAGTCGGATTAGAGGTATAATATATCAAATAAGCCACATTTTTTAAAAAATCCAGATTAAAGAAAAGTGAGATGCAGTTATATTTTTAAGTATATCTATTCACAAGAGATCTGGTTACTACCTAATTTAACTTCTAATGATGTAGATTAAGATCATCTCTATTAGTTCTGCCTTTAGTTCCCAAATTCTGCCACTAACGAGCACAAGAGGATTGAATAGGAATTAGTAGATCTTGGTCCTAGCACCAGGTAAGGCAAGGAGCTATGTAAGGTTGGTCAAGTCTCTTGGCCTCCATTTCTTCATATGTAAAATGAAGTTGTTGCCTACCTTTCTGAGTTCTTATAAAAATCAACAGATATAAATGAGTAAGAAGAGATTTGATCAGAGTCCAAAATAAATGCCACTTGTGTATCTTATTTTGCCATGTGTATTAGTTTGCCAGGGCTGCATAACAAAGTACCACAAACTGCCTAAACACAGAGGAGGCTACAAGTCTGAGATCCATGTGTCAGCAGGATCAGTACCTTTTGAGGCCAATAAGGAAGAATCTGTCCCATGTCTTTCTCTTCCTCAAGCGGTTTGCTGGCCGTCTTTGGCTTCCTTGACTAGTACACACATCACTCTTATCTCTGCTTTAATGTTCAACATGGCATTCTCCCTGTGTGCATATCTATGTCCAAGTTTCCCTTTAAGAATGCCAGTTACATTGGATTAGGACCTATCCTAATGATCTCATTTTAAATTGATTACCTCTATAAAGACCCTATCTCCAAATAAAGTCACATTCTGAGGTACTAGGGGTTAGGATTTCAACATACGAATGGGGGTGGGGGGTGCAATTCAACCCATAACATCAATGAAGACATGATGATCCAAAATGGGTAGTGAGATCACTCGGGCAGAACAGGACACAAATCCAGAAAACAATGACAACATGCTCCATATGTAGAGAGAACTGTGTGAAACACTTCTTTTGAAATCCCAGACTAAGTGACTCTGCCTGGATCACTTTGTAAACCTCAAATTTAGCCCAGATTCATAAATACTTGAAGAAACTCCAAGCCAATTCTGGAGTTTCTGACAAGCTCCAGAGGCTGAATGGATCAGACAGAATTTCACTTGGTATTTAGGATTTTGAGTCCAACCTGAAACTTAATGCAAATTTATGGAACACAAACCCCTTACAAATTTAATAGAAGCAGATAAAAAGGGCTCCTGAGCCATCTGGAATGGTCATGGGGGGTGAGGAGGCCAGGCTGGCAAGGTCTCACCATCACCAACTCTTACTGCAATGGTGTGCATTTGCTTCTCATGTGAATTTGAACTATTTCAAACAGTGTGATATGCAAAGTAATAATAATAAAGTCTCACTTTGTGAGCAAAATTTAAAACAATATGAATCTCCTTAAATGTAAAAAGTTGTCAAGACTTGCAAAATTTCAAGATGGGCTAGCTAAGAGGCTTATAAGCTGTGTTTCTGTTAATATATCAAAAGATGTCACTTTAACTGATTAACAGAATACCTTCCATCTTTAATCAGCAAACACTATTGTGCATGTGCATCCAAACTTTGGCCAGTGGTCTTAATGGCTATTGTGCTCTCATTTTAAATTCAACAGTTGTTAAGAATTAAAAGCTTTTGAATAGTCCATAACAGTGTCATCCAGGTGCTCCTGTAAGTAAGGGCCCTACTGCTAAAAAAAAATGCCAGAAAATCAATATATTTGGACTAGAAGCTAAGGCAGATAATCTTGATATACTCTATTGTTAGTTAGAAGGGAGCACTGGTAAAAGATGTAAGGTTGAGAAAACAGAAAGTGGTTAAAGCAAAAATAGTCCACAGTAAGTGTGCGGTTTTGCACTTTGAGAACACATCCCTCTACTTTACACTAAGTCCTACAGGAAAATTAACCTTAAATTGTACAAGATTTGAATTATGCAAAGTCTACAGGAACATGTCTTTTGAATTAAAGCCTACGGCCCTATATTTTCTTAACAGTTTTATTGAAATATAATTTCCATACCATAAGATTCACTCCTTCTAGTGTACAATTCAAAGATTTTTAGTAAGTCTATTGAGTTGAATAATCATCTATGTAATCTAGCTTTACAGCATTTTCATCACCCCAATCAGATCTTTCATGCCTATTTACAATTAATCCCCATTCCTACCTCCTGCCCAAGGCAACCACTAATCAACTTTTTGTCTCCTTAGATTTGCCTTTTCTGGACATTTCTTACAAATGGAATCATACAATAAATATATGGCCTTTTGAGTATGGCTTCTTTCACTTAGCATGATGTTTTGGGGGTTCTTCCATGTTGTAGCATGTACCAGTATTTCATTCCTTTTTATTACTGAATAGCATTCCATTGTATAGAACCTGTAGTTGTTTTTAGGCTTAAGTTTAGATGGCCCAAAGGTATAGCCACTTCTTACTGTGTGTGCCAGATGTGACTATGAATATGTGTGATAGATATGTACCCAAATATGGCCACTAACAATTCCTCCCCTCCCTGTACACACTCCTTATTTTGAGAGGTGGAGTCTATTTCTCCTGCCCTAGAATTTAGGCTGGCCCAAAAGAAGGTAGTAGTGAAGTAATGTCCTTTTTCAGAGAGCAGGACTGATGCCATTTAAGATAACCTCTCCATTTTGTGAAAGTTTAGGCGGGAATGTGGGGTGGGATGGAAGGAGCTTCGCTAACTGCAAAATTAGCTTATGTACTGTTGGCTTGCTTGCACTGGCTAATAACTCCCAGCGCAGTGATAGGGCGACCGAGTTGCCACACTTGCAGCTTTAAAAACTGAAAGTAAAAACAGCTCGGGGCCACACTCTGAATTGGCTGGTGTGGTCCCGGCCACTGGAAATAAAGTTTTTTTCCCTTTTTCATATCGGTTTCTGAGGGTGATTTCTCCCAATGCCTAAAACAGTAGCAATGACATTCTGGAACTTCTAAGCCCAGACTGCAAGAGAACTGGCAGCTCTGCTTCCTCCTCTTGGAAGCCAGCTGTCATGCTGTAAAGAAGCAAGAGCTAGACTGCCAGACAACAAGACATCCCAAGGAAAATCCCCTGGACCATGAGAGGCTATCTTAGATGTTCCAGCTCCAGCCAAGCTCCCATCTGAATGCAGTGGTGTGAGTGACCACCGCAACACCACATGGAGCCAAGAAACCACCCAGCTTAGCCCAGTCAATCCCCATAAGAGGGAATGAATGATTGTTTTTTCAAGCTATTCAGTTTTGGACTAGTTTGTTCTGCAGCAACAGGTAACTGAAACAATATGGTTTAACCAAAGTCTTTCTCTTCCCTTTTGATTCTTATTGATTTTGTACTTTTTAAGTTTTTATAGTCGTATTCTATTCTACAGAGATTTCTAATGGGTCCTGACTTTAACATCAAATCCTTGGCTGTTTATGGCACATTAAAGAGTTTTATTTCAGTCAGCCTGCTTCCTGAAATTCATAACTGAAATTTTGAGACAATATTTTTTTAAATGCTCTGAAGAGAATCACCTGAAGAGCTGTATAAAAATGGATTCTCCCAAGGTAGGGGGGGCCAAGGGCCTCAGCCACACACCCCTGAAGTCCACATCCAGCCCAGCTACAAGCAAGAAGCTGCCGCCAGAAGCCCCCTGGGCTCCCCTGCCAGAATGAGGGGGGTGCAATAAGCCTCAACCATGCCTCCCTCCCTCCTTCCTCCTCTTCCCACCCTATCTCCCTTCCCCACCCCCTACCCCTACCCCCTACCTCCCAACTGCTCCGCAACAGCTTAGGATGTAAAAATAATAATAATAATAAATTATTTTTTTAATGGATTCTCCATCCTCCCCTCCACTCCCTCACCATGATGGATACAAAATCAGTATCCAGCTACTCCCACACAGTGAAAAAGTAAATTTAATAATCTCACCAGGAAAGCTATTTCAATAACTCAATTAAGTATTTCCTGAATCTTGATTAAAGGAAAATTAGCATGCTAAACTCTAAGCATAAGAATATAAAAACTATCAAAATATAACCCTTACCCTGAAAAAGTTTAAAATTTGGTTGCAAGATAAAAAAAAAAAAAAAAGGATGGCAATATCAGATTAACATTCAATCAACCTGCTCTCCAAGTTACACAACTCCAGGGGACACCATTCACAAAGAAAACAATGTGAATGGTGCCTTCCTGGAGCTATTTAGCAGACTGCATTCAGCAGTAAAGATAATAAGGGCTATGACTATTCCTGCAAGCAGTGTATCCTCCCACAGTTGGAACCTTGTCATTCATCTTTGTCAATCCACATTCTCCAACCTAGCACCTGGCACAACACAAGTGCTTGATAAGGCTAACTCAGTGACCATGACTGAGATGGCAAAATTGCTGTGGGCTTTGGTGGTCAGGAAAGCTTTCATCAAGGAGAGGCTGAGTCTGACCTTGGGGAACAGGGTGCAGTGAAAGAAACATCATAGAAGCTAAAATTAAATGTCTGCTCCCTTCAATTAAGAAGAAATCCTCAGAGGGGCCACAGCCAGACAGGCTATGGAGAGCAAAAAAAAAAAAAAAAGAAGAAATCCTCAATGTAGAGCTAGATGAATACACAGGTCAGCACATACCACTGGATTCATGCTTACAGCCCATAAGCTTGAAGAACTGCCTAGTTACTCAATTCCCATCATCTGCATGCACCTCAGATAATATATAAAGAGGAAAAGATAAAGTGCCACCATAGCAACACCCCACACTGCAGGGTCTATCTCCTGCTTTGAGAGACTCAGTTGTCTGTTATCACAGAGCAAAGGAGCCCAAGAAATCTATATAGAGCTCTTTAAATTAGAGTGACAAGAACTATAGAGCACCAATACTGAGCTGTGCCTCTGTCACATTGTACTTCTACTTCATTTGAATAAAGCAGGAATGGGGGTTCCTAAAACTCAGACTACTCCTGATTTTTCATCTGTTATCTCCAGAGTCTGTAAAGAGCTTCAGTGAGCTGAGCAGCCAAGTGAGGTCTGAAGAGGACACGTGTTTGTAGCAGGAGACACCCCAGGATGGTCACATAGCTTTAGTTGCAGCCTCCTGACACTCAACAGCAAAACACAGTGCATCCATGCTGGTTTAAGAAGCTTCTCAGACACAGGTCAGAAGAAATGCATGTTTCAGAAAAATATGTCAATTAAAATATAAAACAATATCCCACAACATGAGCCCTCTATGTCAGAAGACTGATGCAGACCGTTATTAAGTCATATCAGTGGAGAGACTGTTATTAGGGGAAGATTTAAAGCAAGGAGATCCTATTGACTCATGGGTGTATAGAATCTTCCTACAAAACCAACAGGTTTACGTGAAGGAAAAACAAGTATAACTTTCCATGGGTCTAAGATAAAGTACAACTCAGGTGTGAAACACATTTTGTGCAAATGTCATGGGCCAATTTTTACAGTGTTAGTGAGAATATTTATAGTGGGTGAGAGAAGGCAGGCCCTGTGCAATTCACGTACTTCACAAATGTAGGTAGGATCCTGCCTACTATCCCACAAACACGAGGACAGTCCTACGGTATTGCGAATAAATATTTAAGAGAAAGCTGTTGCGTGAGTCAGGCGTAGAGATTGTGACAAGGACACCCATGGGAAGAGATGAAATGGGAAGAGAGAAGGCAGCACATGTGATTGAGCCCCTTCTGGGGTCTACCTTGCTTTCAGAGAGGCCCTTCCTCAGGACATGTGCATTCTCTTCCGCCCACAGTAAGTTGCCGCCCCTGTTGTGCTGACCCAGATCTGCCCATGACTCTGGGTAAGTGTAAGTTTCATTCTCTAGGTAGCTCTGCTAGGAACAAAGCTGTTATTTTGATCTTCATCAGTCTGACTCCGTGTTTTATTACCCAGGAAAGAGGGGTGCTGCATATGCTCCTTCCAAAACCCCTAGAATGGCCTCTCACCCTCCCCTATCTCCTGAGGAAGAATCTGTCTCTGCTCCATCTGGCTTTGGGAAACTGTTGTGATGATCTTAGTGTTGGAGAAAACAGAAAACTGGAAAAGCTCAAGAGAGGTCAAATTAATTTACTTGAGAAAAGGCATGCAGCTCATCTTGAAAGAATGGAATAGATCTGGAAGGTGAGAGGATAAATCAAAGGGCTAAAATTTGCAGAAAAGAGGTTGCAGAGAGATGTGGAGACACAGCCAGGGTGATGAGGTGGACTTTGAGAAGAGAGACGATGTTGGGTGGCATAGTTACCCTTTTGCTCCCTCTTCAAGAGATATCTATCTTGACTGGCATACATTGCTTTTCAAGGTGAGTGATTTTTTTTTTCCAGACTTAAGCATCTTTTGGATGTGACAGTAGACTGAGCTTGGCCGATAGGGAGCCCCATTTCATTAGGGTTAACATTGAGACCTGCTAAACAGAGCAAGGAAAGAGAAACAACATTTCCCAAAGTGTGTTGCAGAACACTAGTACCCACTTGGAGATTTACAATGGATATTAACATTCAAGTCAAGTTTCTGGATAAATGGTCGGCAAAAGAGACTGTAAAGATTTTAACACAGCATCTTCCAAATTTAATTTACCACAGAACTCTTCTTTCCATGTAAGTCACTTGGAGAACCCTGGCACAAAGAATAAAACAGTAAAACCCAAAGTTATTGCTTGGGGCTATGGGAAGAGAGGAAACGTTGGATATTATTACCAGAAAATGCCATGGTATTCATATCTCTGCCCATGACAAAACTGTTTAATTTTGGCTTCAGTTAAAGTTAGCTGTTTTAGTGTGACGTTTCCTTTAAAAACTAAAGATAGAACTACCATACGATCAAGTGTATTTATCCAAAGAAAAGGAAATCAATATACCAAAGAGGTGTCTATACTCCCATGTTTATTGCAGCACTAGTCACAATAGCCAAGATATGGAATCAAACTAAGTGTTCATCAAAAGATGAATGGATAAAAAAAAATGTGGTATATACACATAATGAAATACTATTCAGCCATAAAAAAGAATGAAATCTTGTCATGCGCAGCAACATGGATGAGCATGGAGGACATTATGTCAAGTGAAATAAGTTGGAAACAGAATGATAAATACTGCATGCTCTCACTCACATATGGGAGCTTAAAAAGGGGGGCTCACAGAAGTAGAGTAGAATTGTGGGAACGAGAGGCTGGGAATGGGGGGGCGAGAAATAGGAGAGGCTGCTTAACTCTTACAAACTTATAGTTAGATAGGAAGAATAAGTTCTGATGTTCTGTAGTAGTGCTAGTTGGCTACAATTAACTATAATTTATTGTACATTTTCAAATAGCTAGAAGAGAGGATTTTGTTCTCAACACAATAAAAATGATAAATGTTTGTGGTGGTGAATATGCTTATTACCCTAATTTGATCATTACACATTGTACACATGTATGAAAATATCACTCTGTTCCCCATAAATATGTACAACTATTTCATGCCAATTTTTAAAATGAATTAATACATTGTGCTATATTTATAGACAAAAGTATTAGAGAGTCATGAAAGTATGCTAAAGGGAATAAAAACAAATTTTAAAATTCAAAAAAAAATAAATAAATAACTGTTTTAACCTTAACCTCAAGCAGGAAGAACTCCTATCATGAGAGAAAGTGGAGGGAGGGAAAGGGGAAGAAAAGAGAGGAGGTTGGGGAAATAATCTGCCATGGCCACAAACAGCAGGAGAATGTTAATCTTGCAGAAAAAGCAGCAAAAAGCTAAAGACACAGGCCTCTTGCTTGTTGAAGAGACCAGAAACTTTGCAGAGCCAAGGCCAGTAGCTGCTACATTAGAGGAAGTCTTCCCTGAAATCAACAGAGGAAAACTCAATACTTAAAGACTGCATAAGCAGGGACTGGCCACTTAGCTCAGTTGGTTAGAGCATGGTATTATGACACCACGGTCAAAGGGTTCAGATCCCTGTACCAGCCAACCACTAAAAATAAATAAACAAAGATGGCATAAGAAATATTAGAATTTACTAGTAAAGCCCTGAAAGCAAGACAAGGAACGTCCCAGGAGCTAATGTTTCAATAGGAGCACAGTTGAGGAGAGAGACAAGATAAAAGTAGTTATAACAGAAGCAGGTGGGTTTAGAAAGCAGACTCTACTGTGAACAAGACTTTCCAAGACAAGAACAAGGCAATATCTACAGA
>NW_007729873.1:178067-179733 GCF_000696425.1 Galeopterus variegatus
CCAAGCCAAGGGTTCCCCCCCCCTTACCGAACAAAAAAAAAAAAAAAAAAAAATTGGCACCTGGCCTAGAGAGTTTTATTCATGGAGTTTCACCAAAACTTTAAGAAATAAGTGGTGCTTGCATTTTCTTTAATAAAAGAGTACCCTAACATATACATAAAAAAAAAATGCAGGTAATCTGAGGACTACCATTCAAGAACCATTGTCCTTATCGAATGCTGCCTTAATTGAGCTTTTTTAATCTGGGTGTGTTTCACATGTTAGAAATTGAGAATTAGAACTTAAAACAAAGAAGACAGGTAGTCATGGCAGCAACACAGAAAGGAACGGCATCAGGATCTCCTTATCAGAGCAGCCTGGCAAACAGAGCACAATGAATGCAACAAAATTAGGCAGACCAGTCTTTCTCAAGATCCAGCTAAAACTGAAGAAAGCAATTTTGAGTTGGGCCAGGGTAACATCCAGAAGATAGGATTTCCCCCTGAAGCCCAGTTATATAGAGAGCTGTCATCACATATATGATGCATATGATATGTATATATGACAAAGAAAGGAGGGAGCTCAGGTCTGTCCACTAGGGATTCCTTCAGCAAAGTCTTGACTAGGGACAAGTCTTGTTCAAAGTAGAGCCTCCTTCCTAAATCCACCTACCTCTGTCAACAACTGGTTTCTTATCTCTCTCCTCAACTGTGCTCCTATTGAAACATTAGCTTCTGGGACATTCCTTGTCTTGTTTCTCAGTTTTATTCTCTACCTAGGCCTGGCCAGGATTCATAACAGTTGCATTCTAGCCTTGACTTAAAGCTTTTTAATTGTGTCATCTTGTCCATATCTTGTTAGTTATACCCATCCAACATCCATTCTCCATACTCAAGTAAAAATGCCCCCCTTTACCTGAGGAGAACCATTCCTGCCCCCTCTGTGTCATCAGTTCAGGAGTTATTGTCTCCAGTTTGGCTAATCAGAGTTAACAACATATCAGGAAAACAGAACTGGGAGATGTCAATAGAAATTGGGCCCTGATAGTATCAACTGAATAACTCTATCATGGCACACCAAAAGCTAGTTCTAGTCCTGGACTTTGCAATTCAATGAGCCAAAACACAGAGTGAGAGACAGAGACAGAGATGGAGACAGAGACAGAGAAATACATACCTTTTGTTGCTTAAGCCAGTTTGAGTTCTCTGTCGCTTGTAACACATTTTTCTTGGAAGAGTGTTTTTCATTAGTAAAATGAAGACAATAGTTGCCACAAGGCTTCGGGGGTCCGAGTATATTGAAAAATCTAAATCCTATTCAGATATACAGGATTATTCCCACTTACCTCCTCTTTTCTGCTCCTGCCTGAGTTCCTTGCATACTAATACTTTTAAAGTGTAAAACATAATGCTATACCAAAAGAATGTTTTCATTACCTAATATTTCTGTTTTGTGTTCAGGGATTTCTGATCCCACCTGTTCTACAGAATTTTTCATATGATAGAATTCTTTGAAACCAAATCAGCAAAGCTCTGTTTCAATGAACTGTTTGTTCTTTAGGCCATGAAATGTTTCTGCAAATAAGTCCTATGTTAAAAATGGTATTTGTGGGCCGAGCCCATGGTGCACTCGGGAGAGTGTGGCGCTGGGAGCGCAGCAGCGCTCCCACCACAGGTTCGGATCCTAT
>NW_007729873.1:180597-181292 GCF_000696425.1 Galeopterus variegatus
ACGTTGGTATGTGAATTCTATGGCAATAAAGCTGTTACTTAAAAAGAAAAAAGCAATGAGTAAATACTGACCCACCCCTTCAATTACTGATGCAGAGTCACAAACTGATTCTCCTCCAGAAACAAATCATTTTTCAGGGTTCATCAGGATGAAGGATGATGACCTTCTTCTCTGGCCACCCAAATAAAACCCAACAGATCCTCCCCCAAATGTTACCAGTGAGGTACATGCAATCACAGTGAGTGGATTTAATTGATAAAAGCATTTTATTGCCAGCATTTAAATGTGCCCTTTAAAGACTAAAATCAATTCCAACATCCCTATTTATACTCTGGCAGTACACATGTGTATACATAGCAAACCAGCCATTAGAAAAGAAGCTTTGCATCTTTCCACATTCTCCAAAATGATGGCAAATTGTGATGTGGTAATTAAATCAAGACCTTACATAAGAAAAAATATATTATGGAGTGGATCTGTTCAAAGCTACCTTCTTTTTAAATTTTACTTTCTATTTTTTATGTTTCATCCCATCTTGCCAATGTTCTTCCTTGTAATTCATTCTCTAGCTCAAGTGGACTTATTGCTACTTAGGATGGCAGATGCAACAGTGAAAAGATGATGTCACCCTTTAGCCAAATTGCACTATTATTCCAGAACCGCATGTACTCGCATTCATTTATCTCTGCTGACAT
>NW_007729873.1:182901-183972 GCF_000696425.1 Galeopterus variegatus
TTTTTTTAATTTTTTCACCTTTTTAGAAAGTAATCCATATGCACATAGCATAAATTCCAGTAGTACAATAGGATATACAGAGAACAGGAAATCTCTTTCCCACTCCTGACCCTGTCCCCCTAGAATCCATCCCCTCCCCCTTACCCAAAGACAAGCACTGTGACCACTTTCTTGTTCTCTTTATTTTTATGTGTGTACTGTGGACCCCTTAGCCGTTTGATGAAGGCTATGGATCCCCCTCTCAGAATTATGTTTGAAAATATGTAAACTTAACTACAGAGAATTGCAAAAGAATCCAATTATATTGTAATATGGTTCTATCCATGAAGCCCTTAGGGACCATGGACTCCAGGATAAGAGCTTCTGCTCTTACAGCTCCTGTGCATGTGCAAGCACACCAGGTACACATAATGGCAGCATGCCTTCTGCAGTGGCTGCCACTACAGCTCTGTCCGAATCCCCTTTAGCAGTCAGTGTACCCATCTCTCAGCTGCTGGGAGTGTTGGTGACCACTGGTTCACAGCTGCCTCTTTCTACAGAGAATCCTCCACCCTGTGGCACACTGCAGCCAATACAGGGGGACAAAATGTTAGACAACCCTGCAGTGCAATTCACACTCCCGAGCTCCCTATGGGATCAGGCTAAAGCTGATATGCATGGAGACCACCTCCTTGCTTAGCTTTTTACCCTGCTCTGTCCTATAACCTCCCCTTCTCCTGGGAGCAACTCCTCCTGAAAACACAAGAATCCCTGTCTCAGTCTTTGCTTCCAGAGATCTCAATGTAAGACACTTCCCACTGCCTCTTACCTTGATTTGTTGATTTCCTGATTTCTTGGAAAGGATTCCATATCTGTACATATGGGTCTGTTGCATTCTTTTAACAGCCACATACAGGGCTGGCCCGTGACTCACTTGGGAGAGTGTGGTGCTGATAACACCAAGGGCATGGGTTCAGATCCCTATATAGGGATGGCCAGTTAGCTCACTTGAGAGAGCATGGTGCTGACAACACCGATTCAAGGGTCATCCTTTAAAAAAAAAAAAAAAAACCACATACTATTCCATTAAAT
>NW_007729873.1:185062-188966 GCF_000696425.1 Galeopterus variegatus
AAATGCAAAATAAATCAAGAGAAATATTGTTTTCTACCTATCAGATTGGCAAAGATGAAAACGTTTGATGAACTGTGGTGGTGAGAATGGGAAAACACACTGCTAGTGGAAGAATAAGCTGGTGCAACCTTTATGAAGAGAATTTGTCCATAACTTTCAAGTGTGTAAAGCAAAACCCTTAACCCAGCAATTCTACTAATAGGAATTTATCCTATAGATCAGAGGCAAGCAAACTTTCTTTAAAGGGCCGAACAGTCAATATTTTAGGCTTCCAGGCCATATATCACTATCACAGCTACCCAACACTGCTATTGCAGCATGAAAGCAGCCATCGACAATATGTAAACAAATGAGCATGGTTGCGTTTTAATAAAACTTTACTTGTAAAAAAAAAAAAAAAATGGTGGGGGGTTTTTTTTTTGTTTGTTTTGGGTTTTTTTTGTCTTTTTTCGTGTCCGGCAACGGATCGCAACCCTCAGTGTCGCGCCCATACCGGACCGGGACCAGCAACGGGATCACAACCCTCGGTGTTGCGTCCGCACCTCGCTCAGCCAGTGAGCGGGAACCGGTCTGTATGTGGGATCCGAACCCTCGGCGGGAGTGCCGCTGCGCTCCTAAGCGGCGCACTGTAGCAGTGCGCCACCGGGCCGGCCCAAAACAGTGGGGGTTGAATTTGGCTCACAGACTGTAGTTTGCCAACTCTTACTAGGTATGCTGGCACATATAAGCAAAAACATATATGCTATATTCATCACAGCGAAAGCTTAAGAATGGCAACCATCTTGATGTCCATCAGGAGAACACTAGGTAAGTAAATTATGACACCTCCATTCAGTGGAATCCTTGCAGCCACTGAAAAGAAGGAGGAAGCTCTATGTGCATTGATAAGGGTCGATATCCAAAATATATCAAAAATTTTAAAGAGCAAGATAGAGAACAGGGTAAATTATGCTTCCATTTAAAAAAATTGTATATGCATATGTATATATTTGCTTGTCTAAGCATATCTGAAGGACAAAGAAGGGACTGGGGAAGGGAAATGGATGGCTGGGGGACAGAGGTATGAAGGAGACTTTTTTTTTTCACTGTATGCCCTTCTGTGCCTTTGGAATTTTATACTGTGTGCTTTACCAATGAATAACAATTAAATACAATTTAATATTTTAAGTGCATATGCTCTTGCAGTAGTATTTCAGATCACAAAGTATAGGTATGAAAATAAAGTGGGGCTCTGGACAACAGACTAGCTGTTTACAAAGTCCCCTCCTATGCCCTGTGGCATCCCTCTAAGAGCATCATAGTGGGAATCAGAAGACCTGGCTTCAAGCCCAGGCTCTGTTCCCAACTCTGTGCTGCCCTGAGCCAGCTACCTCACCTCTCTGATCATCCTGTTCCTCTTCTATAAAATGGAAGCAATAGTACTTTTGAGCTATGTTATACAAAATAATATTACTGTTATTGGGGAAATCTCTTAATGTCTCTGGGCCTCTTTCTTGATCTGCAAAATCAGGAAGCTGGACAAGAGGAGCCTTTCTACTCTAAAATACATGGTTCTGTTAATAAGCAATGTTATCATTTATAAGAACTCAAGCAGAATCATGAACTTGGCAAGCAAGAATCCCTTTTTGCTTATCTCAAGAAAGTGACCTCGAGGAGCCTTTCTACTCTAAAATACATGGTTCTGTTAATAAGCAATGTTATCATTTATAAGAACTTAAGCAGAATCATGAACTTGGCAAGCAAGAATCCCTTTTTGCTTATCTCAAGAAAGTGACCTCCAAGTCCAAAAAGAAAAAAAAGAGACATGTTTGTGCTGAAAGAACCATTTCAACCTGGAGGTCACCTTCCTTCAAGGACACCACCTCCTCTGTCCCTGGCCCGGCTGATCAGGTAGTTGTCAACGAGGCAACATTTTTTTGAGCTACCAGTGACTGTAGAATACATAGTACAGGGAAAGAATTAGGAAATGTCACTCTTGAAGAGTGATACACTAATAGAGTCAAATAATAGACTCGTGAGGGCCAGCAGGACAAAGAAATGGAGGGACTGTGTCAGAGGGACCATGCAGGAAGGGCCCTCTGCCCCACGCTGATTTCCAGCCTCTGCTAAGAGCCATCATTTGTGTTGTTTCAGGGAAATGACAGGAGAGTGACAAAGAAGGGCAGTGTTGCACTATCCTCCTATTTCTGAGAATTAAGAATAAGAATTGACTATTGTTAAACAAAAGTTTGGAGGAGTTAAACTGACAGGAAATATGTGTTGAGTTATAAGATGGCAAATGCTGTGAAATCAATTTTCAGAAAAGGCCAACTGGATGGGAGCGCACTGATATGATAAGAAGCAGAGCTCTCAGCACTGTCTCAGCTGGTACAAGACCTTTTCTTTTTCTTTCTCCTTTCCATGGGCTTGGGTGTAACTTCCCAGACACTTTGAAAAGAATCTTGCAAAGGCTCCCTGTCTTTCTGGCTTTAAAGAACTTTTTACTCCTTAATAAACCATTTTTGCCTTCTCAATCTTAGAACTAAGACAATCAATCAAACCTAAGAGATTTTGACAAATCATAAACTCTTCCTGGCAATTCGGAGAGCACAGCAGGGGTACATTCCAAAAAATGATAGGGTGGGGCAAGGGACAGAGAACGTAGTAGACTAAGTCAGCTGCAGAAGAAGTGGGTGGGATTTCGCGTGTGAATTCAAGATTATGCTTTGTCTTTGGAAAGTGGAAAGTAAATATAAGACACAAGACATCAGGGTTTGATAACAAGCCTGGTGGTTTACGGGGACAAGTAGAAACAGGGTGGAAAAGGAAAAGAAAAAGGAAAGAGCAATAGTGAATTCAATACAACAGGAATGTGCTCTGTCCCCATTCTTTGGGTTGCCTAATGAGGAGAAAGCTCCTGATGGGGACTTTATGCTAGAGAAGGACAGGCAAGCCTTGATGGGGTAGGAGTGTGAGAGAGAACATTCAGAAGGACCAGTACCCAAGCATGTGAGAAGGAGACCCAGCAGTATGGCCCCTTTGTTTCCTTACCAGTCTCAGGCCCTCCCAGGCTCCCCAGGGGGAACTACTATCATAAATTAGGTTAGTATTTCGGTCTACATTTTGCTACATATATACACATCCACAACCAACAGATACTCTTATTTGGGTATTTTTTACCCATAAATGGAAAAAAAATGGCAGCATCCAGTATACATCTTTCAGCAACTTGCTTTTTTAAAAAACTGATTGTTTCCTGATGTATATTGACCAAATTCATTCACTTTAACCACTTTGTATCATTCCATCATATGAACATACCCTGATTACTTATGCATTCCTCTTTCAATAAACAATTAGCTTAATTCTAATTTTCCTGTTTTGCAAACAATGCTGCAATGTACATCCTGTACATGTCTCCCAGTGTACGTATACAAAAAGTTTCCCTAGATCAATGAACACCTGGAAATAGAATTGTTGGATTCTATAGTATGCTAACTTTCAACTTTACAAAATATTGCTAAGTTATTTTCCAAAGTGGTTGTACCAGTTTACACACCCACTCCCCACAGACTATTACATGATTTTTTTTTTGCCATTCTAATGCATATGAAGTACTATCATGTTTTTGCATTTTCAAGATTACTAGTGAGGCTGAGAATTTTTTCATATACATTTTCCATCTGTGACTTGTCTATTTATACCCTTTGCTCATTTTGCTGCTCCTCCTTTTTTTTTTTTTTTTTTTTTTTTTTTGTCTGCCTCATATTGATTTGTAAGAGTCCCTTATATATTCTGGAAACTATTCATTTGTTTCATGAACTATTCATTTATTACCTGAGCAGATTCTTTTATCCAACAGTTTGGAAACCAAAATATCAGTAATCATTTCTGTAGTATAGCATTTGGTTATATAGGTATTCTT
>NW_007729873.1:189749-192456 GCF_000696425.1 Galeopterus variegatus
TGCAGTACGGGCGCGACACTGAGGGTTGCGATCCCGTTACCGGTCACAAAAAAAGACAAAAAGGAAAAAAAAAGCAGAGGGGGCTGGCCAGTTAGCTCAGTTGGCTAGAGTGTGGTGTTGATACCACCAAGTCCAGGGTTCAATCACTATACCGGACAGCCTCAAAAAAAGAAAGAGAGAGAGAGAGAGAAACTATATCAGAGTAAAAAGAACAAGGAAAGTGAAAGATTGATAATAGGGGAAGATACATAGTCCATAGAATGCTTCATCTCCTATTTTATATCTTTCCTCTCTGCCAAGGAGAAAGATCATTGAACAGAAAATAGTAGAACAAGCATTCAGACAAGAGACCTAAAAAATCCAAACCGATAGAGAGATTATAAACAAGCACCTAGGTTCTCTACATCAGGGCAACCTCCTGTCCCCGACAAACTACATCCCAGCCTACTACTAGAAGAATTGATGAGAAGATGAGCTGCTGTTCGTTATCTCAAAAGAATCCTAGAAACTGGGGCAGGAGTGAACAATGCAATTCTCAGGCAGGTTATCAAACATCACCTAGAGCAAAGAAAGAAAAAGGGGGAGTACTTAATCGTGCATAAGATTCAGAAAGGACAAGACATGATTTAATGAATTAATAACACTTCTCTTTTTATCCAAACAGCCAGACTGGTAATCAGAGAAAGCTGTTCACAAAGCTTCAGCATTTGAACTCAGCATTTGACGGAGACTCTCATTGAGCACAGGACAGAGGACTTTGGCCCAATGATCACAGAGAATGGTGCTAATTATGAATCAGTGTCAGAGTCTAGTGCTATGGAATTCTGTCTACAGCCTCATCCTATTTATTGAATAAATAGCTAAGTGTATAGCCAGCTTGTTTATGCACTTCATTGAGGGAAAGGTAGCCAGTATAGTGAATGGCAGAGTGAAGATCCAAAGGCTATAACAATAAGCCAAACCTAACAATAAAAATTTTAGTTGAAATAAACATAAGGCCCTACACTTACTTTTTTTTCATGCATAATCAGAAAAACATGAGTAGGCCTCCAGTTAAGTATGGTGGGGTTTATTTCTTGCTTTATTTCTTATCTCTTCCAAAACCTACCAAAATGACAATAGATGAATTTTTTAAAGAAAAGCATAAATCCACAAGAACAAAGAGAATGAAGAGGACAAATAGAGAACAGATGTGAGCAATAATTTGAAAGAAAGTACACAATAACCGACTTGGCAGAGCCCACCACCAGAGTGCCTACAAAGAGGAATTCCAATGAGAATGAACCCAATTCTCCCCAAGAACCCCGGAAAGACCTAATACTAGGTTCTTCCCAGGTACTGCAGAAGGGAATGGTGACGCAGAGAATGAAAAGTAGAGGTGTGTGAAAATGTTAACAAAATGAGCTGCTTAGTGAGGGTGTGTTTTTATTCACTGAAGATATTCAAGCAGAATTAGACAACCACTAATCACTAATTTTATGAAAGCAATTCGCAATCTGGGTAGAAACTTGATCCATGATCCCACCACCTCTGAAATCCTATGATTTTAGAATTTATACTTACATCATTGTGTAGACATTAGGTTTTGGTAAGTTTGAATGTAATTCCTAGGAAGGTCCCATAGGTGGCACTGTGCTATAAGATGAGACTCGGAAAACTGCTCCTACTTGATTCTGCCCGCGTACTGAGGGTATCTAGTAATGGGAAACAACTAGATTGTTTCTGGTTTTTAAAAAATCAGAAATCTAAACCATAGATTCAGAACACCTAGGTATAATGGTTCTAGTGACACATGAGGCTTTGTGTGCTTGTCTGTCATCCTAAGCTCTGGGCTTCTGCTTTATTCATACCTTAGCTGGGGCACTTAACTTTAATGTATTTTTTCATTCTTGGAAACCAAAGCAGCTGCTCCTACACATGCCAGGTGTCCTCCCTTATTATGCACACCCATCATCTCAGGGCTCTACAAGTAACATCCACCTTGATTTAAAAAGTAACAATAAATAAAAACAAAACAAAAAAACTTCCAGCACAGGTTTAGACCAGGATCTCAAATACGATTATATCTGGCTCACCTCCCTTTTCCACAGTTAAAGGAGATTTATGCTTTGCTTCTTAAAAGTTAATTACTTAATATCTAGCTCGTCTTGAAAAATGTTGCCACTCATCAAAGCTGTAAAACTTGGGGCCGGCCCGTGGCTCACTCGGGAGGGTGCGGTGCTGATAACACCAAGGCCGCGGGTTCAGATCCTACATAGGGATGGCCGGTTGGCTCACTGGCTGAGCGTGGTGCTGACAACACCAAGCCAAGGGTTGTGATCCCCTTACCGGTCATCTTTAAAAAAAAAAAAAAAAAAGCTGTAAAACTTGGTTTCTTCATTTCTCTCTCTGTTTCAGATGTATAAGTTCTGTGAGGAATTTCTGCTCCTCACCAAGTAATGTCTCCATCAACTCTTTCGATTCACATAACTCTGCTCCTACATTCAGGTCTCAAATCCAGGAACACTTAAAATTAGGAATCTATAAAACCATCAGATCCATTCACTCTTGGCATAACTTGATTCTCTGGGCTTTTTAACCTACCGACTTTTTTTTGTTGTTGTCTTTTTGTCTAAATGCCATTAGTCTACCCAAAAGCCAGGACTGCCTTTTTTTTTTTTTTTTTTTGTCTTTTTTCGTGACCGGCAACGGATCGCAACCCTCAGTG
>NW_007729873.1:193399-204064 GCF_000696425.1 Galeopterus variegatus
TGAGTGCTTACTGTGTGCCAAGCCTTCATTGTGCTAAGTACTGGAGATAAAAAAAAAAAAATTAAAAAAAAAACTAAGCAATTTTAACTTGTAATAGCCAAGAACTCAGCTAAATAATTTTAATAACATGTAAAAATCAAGTTAATTATTTTGGTTTCCTTTTTAAAAGAAAGACACATCTAAAGAAAACTACAGAAATTCACAGAAGTCTCCACTCAAATCATATTGTGATGGAAACAGAAGTGTGAGAGGTGCCTAAGCAAGAAAAACACATTCAGAAAGATAATTAAGATAAAAGAATTGGTTATGAACTACTCAGAATTTCTAATGCTGAGCAAACCAAAGAAAATTATTTTGACAACAAACTAACCTCTGTGCTCTCAAAATCCAGCTGCTTGCAAAGGAGTAAAATAAACTTTACGAAAAAGAAGAGGTATTCTGCTGATCTGCTAGAGACAGGAAATAAGCCAAACATATACGGGGGTTTTTTCAGTAAAGGTCATATGCAATCAGCCTCTAAAATGGGTGCTGCACACCAAGGTCCAGGGTTCGATCCCTGTACTGGCCAGCTGCCAAAAAAATAAAGTGAATGCTGTGAAGAATAGTGTGCACTATTTTCCCTTGAAAGTAGGATGGCAGAAGGGAAAGCAGGAAAGCTGCTTTTTTTCCCCAGTCATTCCAGATTACAGTGCCTGCTCTTCCTTCTCTAAACTTAGGTAGCATTTGCACTGCCTAAATTCATAGTGGATTGTGTTGTATTATATCGTCCTCTAGTGGTTTCAGAAATTTCTCCTCTCCTCTCCTTCACCACAGGCAGTGTTTATCCCAGTGTCACACAAACACTTGGTGCTTCTGTTAAATGGGCTGCAATGAATGGCTTAGGTCCTATGTTCTACTCCATGATTAGATGATACGACCTATCTCAGCTTCATCAGGAGGATGAGTACCCAAGTATTTTAGGCTCCGGTTTCTTATGCCATCACTGATTTTCCTTTAACAGAAATAATGCAATATAGTTTGCCATTGTCTCTGCTATGGATTGAATGTTTGTGTCCCCCCAAAACTCATATGTTGAAGCCCTAATCCCAAATGTGATGGTATTTGGAGAGGTATTTAGGGCTAGATGAGGTCATGAAGGTGAAGTGCTCATGATGGGATTAGTGCCCTTATAAGAAGGAAAAGAGACTAGAGTTCCTTCTCTCTGCCATGTGAGGAAGACACAGCAAGAAGGCAGCTATCTACAAGTCAGGAAACAGGACTTCATCAGAACCCAACCATGCTGGCACCCTGACTTCGCAGCCTCCAGGACTATGAGAAATAAATTTTTATTGTTTAAGCCACCCAGTCTATGGCATATTGTTATAGCAGCCCGAGCTGACTAAGACAGACGCTTGCATAGTTTCAACAGAATCCAGTGTAAATTTTTAGGGGTAATATACCATGTGGACACAAAAATTCCAAAAATAATAACTATAAGTTGTCTACTGATAAGAACAAATAGAGTGAGTTGAAGTGTTTAAAATCTATTCCAGGGCCAACCCCGTGACTCACTCGGGAGAGTGCAGCACTGGGAGCACAGCGGCACTCCCGCCACAGGTTCGGATCCTATATAGGGATGGCCGGTGCGCTCACTGGCTGAGTGTGGTGCGGGCGACACCAAGCCTAAGGGTTACGATCCCCTTACCAGTCACAAAAAAAAAAAAAATCTATTCCAGAATATTGTGACTGTGAGGCATTTCAGAATGGGCCTTCTCATCTCAGTCATATCCAAAATGTGAACACCTCACTTACTGAATAAGGAAACTAGGCTGGCCAGTTAGCTCAGTTGCTTAGAGTATGGTGTTATAAAACCAAGGTCAAGGGTTCAGATACCCTTACCGGCCAGCTGCCAAAAAGAAAAAAAAGGAAACTATGCAAGCTTATGTCTCATTAATCTTTTTTTTTTTTTTTTTGGTCTTGGCTTGGTAAATTGTGTTTTTGGCTTTGGTTTTGTTTATTTTTATTTTTGTTTTATTTTGCTTTTTTCTGTTTTTGTTTTTTTACTTTATGCATCCATTCAATAGTGTTCAATAGTGTTTATTGCTTCTACTATGTTCCAGGCATCCTGATGGTCAGTTTGGGGGGCAATGGAGGTACAAATGGGACACATCCTTGCCTTCAAAGTGCTTACAGTGTAGGGAGAAACCAAAGTACACACAGATTCTACACCAGTGTTTCAAAGTGCCCCAAGAGAGTAATCAAAGGGGAGTTTTAGGAGGTCAAAAAAGGAAGAAGACCACTCAACAGCAAACCAACCACAGGAAATCAACAGTGACTGAGAGCTGATATCATCAATCTATATTGAAACTATAACTAAGGACAAAGAACCCATTCCTGTTCTTCAGAAACTACTGGATTTCAGCACAGAAGAAACATTTACTCAGCATTTCCTGGCTCTAAGATACCTTACCAGTTACCATGAGGGGAGAAAAAATAGCTAAGATATTGACCCTGACCTGAAGGAATTTATCATATAGTGGGGGAAAGTTGCTTAGGATTAATAATCAAGCAGTGTATCAGAACTGAATGACTAAATGACTCTCCAATTTAAGCTCAGCTATTTTTTAAAGTCTTATTAAAATAATTTATAACATATCTAGGTGTTAGTGTTGAAGTTGGGTAGGAAAAAAAAGGTTTTCTTTTTTTTTTCTGGAAGAAAATATTTATAAAACATTTGTTGATAAAGGAATAGTATATGCTGAATATGAAATAGTCCTACAACTCAGTAATAAAAAGACAAAGCACCTAATCAAAAATTGGGTGAGATACTCAAACAGACACTTCCAAAAGAAGAGATAGAGACAGTGAATAAGCATATAAAAAGTGTTCAACTTTTATTAGTTATCAAGGAAATATAAATTAAACAAGATACCACGATACACCTATCAGAATGGCTTACAATTTAAAAAATTGATACTACTAAATATGATGCAGATATGGAACAACCAGAGCTTCATACAGTTGACAGGCCTATAAAATGATACAATTCTTTTGGGAAAAGGTCTGGCATGTTCTTCTAAATCTAAGGGTATACCTACCCTGCGATCTGGAAATTCCACTCCCAGATATTTATCAGAGAAAAAGGAAAAAAACCTGTCTACACAAAGACTTGCATAAGAATGTTCATAGCAGCTTTATTAACAATACCCCCAAACTGAAACAACCCAGGTATCCATCAGTAAGAGAATTGATAAAGTGGTATATTCATTCAGAGAACAAAAAGTAACAAAACACACCATGACAAAAAACAATAAACTTTTGATATAGGCAGCAACACTGATGAATCTCAAAAGCATTATGTTGAGTGGAAGAACCCTTACTCAAAAGAGAACACATTGCAAGATTCCATTTATGTGAAGTTCTAGAACAGGCAAATCTATTCTATGGTGGAAGAAAAATGAAAACAGTTGTTTCCTCTGTTGGGTAAGTGCTGTAGTCTGAATGTCTCAAAAATTCATTTGTTGGAAACTAATCACCAATTCGATAATATTAAGAGGTGAGGACTTTGGGAAGTGATTAGGTCAGGAGGACAGAGCCCACATGAATGAGATCAGTGCTGTTATAAAAAGGACATGAGAGAACTGCCCTGCCCCTCCCACCATGTGAGGACACAGTCAGAAGGTGCCATCTGTGAACCAGGAAACAGACCCGCACCAGAGAACAAATCTGCCAGCACCCTGATATTGGACTTCCCAGCCTCCAGAACTGTGAGATATAAATTTCTGCTATTTTCGAGTCATCCAGATTATGGTATTTTTGTTATAGCAGCCCAAACGGCTAAGACAGTGGGGGTGGAGATTAACCGAGAAGGGACACGAAAGAACTTTGTGAGGTAATGGCAATTTTCTATATCTTGATGGGGTTTGTTTACAAACATATACTCGTCAAAACTCAACAAATGTACACTTAAGATGTGTACATTTCATTGTACATAAATTTTATATCAAAAGAAGAAGTTTTAAACAAATTTTAAACTTTACTTTTTTGGCAGCGGGCTGGTATAGGAATCTAAACCCTTGACCTTGGTGTTCCAAGGCTGAGCTCTAACCGAGGTAACCAGCCAACTCCAAACTTTAGTTAATAATATACATGCTAAAGTCTTAAGGGGAAGTGTCTGCAGTTGACTTTGAAATGCATCAAAAAATATGATGGAGCAATGAATGGGAAGATGAACAGACATTTGACAAAACAAGCATAATATAATTTTAATGGTAGAATCTGGGTCATGGTTATGTGGGTGTTCATTGCAAAATTCTTTCAACTTTGCTGTATATTTGGAAATATTTATAATAAAATGTTGGGGAAAAAACAAAAATACACAATTAATAGACTTAAAAAGTAGAGCACAATGGTATAAATACTGAAATAAGTGTACCTATAGAAATATTTTTAAAATATGGTTATAGTCAGGATTGTTACATTCATATTCTACTTTTAAAAAATCATTCATTATTTCACACTGTACCTATTTCTTTGTTGTCTTCATATTTATCCTTTTACCCTTTTTTTTTTTGGCAGCTGGCCAGTATGGGGGTCAAACCCTGGACCTTGGTGTTATCGGCACTACACTCTAACCAACAGAGCTAACTGACCAGCCCCATACTTATCCTTTTAAGTGACCACATAGTTATACTCCCACACCTCTATGTCAGAATCAACTATTCCCCTATGATAGATATTCACATTAGAAGAGGGAATAGGAAAAGCCCTAGAATAGAGGCCAGTCTGGGGTTCCAGTCCTCCTCATCTCATCTCTGCTGGTTACCCTCTATAGGATCCTGGCTAGGCAGGTTATCTATCTCACCTGGCCTCAATCTTCCCCTATGCTAACCGAGGTACTAAAATTAAAAGAATCTATGTCCCCCGCCAGCTCTGCACTTCATGCCTTGATAAGGGTGGTTTCTAGCTTTTCCTCTATTACGAATAATGCCATTATGAATACAATTTTAGAGTGTTAAACTTTTCAAATTATAAAAGTACAGTAGTCCCCCCTTATCCCTGGGGGACACGTTCCAAGACCCCCAGTGGATACCTGAAACCGCAGATAATACCAAACTCTGTATGTATTGTTTTTCCTACACACACATACCTATGATAAAGTTAAATTTATAAATTAGGCACAATAAGAGATTAACAACTGATAAGAAAATAGAACAATTATAACAATATACTGTAATAACAGTTATGTGATTATGGTCTCTCTCTCTCAAAATATCTTATTGTGCTATACTCACCCTTCTCATGACAATGTGAGATAACACAATGCTTGCCGTGATGAGATGAAGTGAAGGGAATGACGGAGGCATCGTGACCTGGCATTAGGCTACCATTGATCTAACCAGCAGGTAGCACATACAGTGTTCAGCGACAACGTGAGATTTCATCCTGCTTACTCAGAACAGCATGTAATCTAAAACTTATGAGTTGTAAAAAGAAAAAAAATTAAACTTATGTTTGTTTCTGGAATTTTTCATTTAATATTTTCGGGCTGTGGTTGACCACAGATAACTGAAACCGCAGAAAGAGAAACCACAGATAAGAGGGGACTACTGTAATAATATTAAATGAATAAAATAATATTCCAAAAAAATAAGAAAGTGTTTAAAATTTAATCACCCATAACCCCTCTACCCAAAGATTATTATTGTCAAAGATCCAGTGCGTCTCTTAGTTCAGATTTGTCCATTTTTTAATGAACTGATTTGAATTTTTTTTTTTTAAAAAGGCTCTGACACACGTTGGAGTCTCCAGGAGCAGACACTAATTTGGATGTCTCTTAGTTCAGATTTGTCCATTTTTTAATGAACTGATTTGAATTTTTTTTTTTAAAAAGGCTCTGACACACGTTGGAGTCTCCAGGAGCAGACACTAATTTGGAATTTGCATGCAATGTATTTATTAGGAGCCAACACCTGTAGAAGTGAGGAGGAGGGAAGCAGGATCGGGCAGAGGGAAAAGTGCAACTGAGATGAAGACCTGATAAATCCTCAACCCTCAGAGTTGCATGCTCTGGAGTTGCATGCTCTGAGTTGCCATGCACTAAGACAAAATAGCCAGGCCTAGTAACACTGCTTCAATCAGTCATTGGTTGTTGCCCACCCTAGGAAGCTGAGGCAAGCACTGAAAGAGCTGACAGCAGGACAAGTCCCTCCCCACCCCCCATTGAGGTGGGATCTGGGACAGGCATCTCTCTGTCTACCACACGGTATATTTTCTGTTTGGATTTGCATTTCTTTCACTATTAGTGAAGCTTAAAAATATTTGTAGGTTAAAATGCAAATCGAATCATGCTTTAAAATGCTTCCAATCTAGGCTGGCTAGTTGTTTCAGTTGGTTAGAGCACACTGTTACAACACCAAGGTCAAGGGTTTGGATCCCCATTTACCTCTGAGATAAAATGCTTCTAATCTAAGGTACAATCCCCTCCCCAAATTAGAAGCCATTTGAAGGATTCTATTCCTGGAAGTGCCTTGTAGCCCGGTGCAGTGAAGCAGAAAAGACAGTGGTGAGGCTGGATAGGAACGGAAGAACAAGAACCAACTTGAGGAGGGAGGTTGAAACTTTATGTAGGCTGGCAGCAAGGGAGTCACCAAATGTCCCTCAATAGGTGAACGTCATGATAAGATTGTGGTCTATCCCAGTGATTCCAGCAAAAGATGTCAGCACCCCACTCTAGCCTTAACTTACAGTCATATGACCCTTCCCAAGCCAGACTGGAGAGAGTTTGACTTTTGTGACTCCTTCCAAATCTAGTTCTCACTGACCAACCACCCAATCACCATGAATAAATTAAAGTCAAAGATTATGGTGGGCAGAAACAAGTGTTGGATCAGAACATATGAAAAACAGTGTAGAAACTATACTTGACCATGGCCCAGGCAAGGAACCCAAAGCTGGAATTAAAGTCAAAGTAATTTCATTAATATCTTTAGCATATAAAGAATTTTTCAAACTATCAGTAATAGGAAAGATCATTCCCTTAAAAGAAAAATGAGGAAAAAATTGAAGAACAATTCCCATAGACTTGAAAATGAGGAGGGAAAGTCAAGAAATATGTCGACAAATGTTCAAACTCAATGGTTAAAGTAACAATGATTTATAATTTTTTTACCCATTAGGTTGACCAAAATCTGGCTTTGTTTTGTTTTGTTTGGCAGCTGGCTGGTATGGAGATCCAAACCCTTGACTTTGGTGTTATAACACTACCCTCTAACCAACTTAGCTAACTGGCCAGCCTTAGGTTCTTTTATTTTATTTTACCTTGGGATATCCAAAAATGCATTCCGAATTTTTTTATAATAGCTTTTTGAGATTGATAAAGGAAATAATCAAAATGAAGCAAGTTTTCCAAAACTCATTGCCTTGAGATAAGTTTTGTGAACTCAATGTCAATGACTTGTTCGTAAGATAAATAATGTATGTGGTGAAAATTGTTGATTTATTGGTTTATGTATAACATACTGGTTCTGAAAAAGCCATTTAGATACTGTTAAGAATAGCTGAAGCATGAAGCCTCAGGTTGCACATAGGCGTTTTTGGTTCCCATGTTGCAATCAGTATCCAATGATTGTGATCTTGTGTTTGGTGAGAAAGGGACAACTGTACTTGCAACTTTCCCCCTCCCTTTTGAAACCTCCTTTTGAAACTCACTTATAAAATGACTTTGCTTATAATAGACTTCGGAGCACTTTTCAACTCTGTGGGCAAATTGATCTTCAAGTTTGTCTTTTAAGATAAATTTATTGAAAGTTTGTCTTTCAATAAATCTTTATAAAATTATTTCTGCCTTGGCAGCCTTGATTTTGGCCCACAAGATGTAATTACCTACCATCCAATTCACCCATTTATATCATACATTTCAATAGTTTTTAGTATATTTACAGAGTAGTGCAACTATCACCACAATCAAATTTAGAACTTCTTAAAATTTTTTACCTTTTTAAAAAATTTATCTTATTTTAGGGCCGGCCCGGTGGCGCACTGCTACAGTGCGCCACTTGGGAGCGCGGCAGCACTCCCGCCGAGGGTTCGGATCCCACATACAGACCGGCCGCTCACTGGCTGAGCGAGGTGCAGGCGCGACACCGAGGGTTGCGATCCCGTTGCTGGTCCCGGTCTGGTACGGGCGCGACACTGAGGGTTGCGATCCGTTGCCGGTCACGAAAGAAGACAAAAAGGAAAAAAAAAAACGTATCTTATTTTAATTGACACATTGTAATTGTACATGGCAATGGAGTACAATCTGATGTTTTGATATGCATATATGTTGTATAATGATCAGCTCAGGGTAGTTATTGTAACCATCACCTCATGCATTTATCATTTCTTTGTGGTGAAAACATTCAAAAGCTTCTACTCTAATTATTATGTAATATACAGAACTTAACTGTGAACCATAGTCATTCTACTGTGGCATAGAACACCAGAACTTATTCCTCTTATCTAATTGTAATTTTGTTCCCATTGGCCAACTTCTCTCCCTGTTTTCCCTTCCCTCCTCCTATTCCCAGTCCCTCCTAACCACTACAATTTTAGAACATTTTTGTTGCTTCAAAAAGAAACGATGTATCCATTATCAGTTATTCCCCTTTTCCAACTCTTCTCTCCTTCCTCCACACCCTCCCTGGACCAGCGTTAGGCAGCCACTTCCTCTCTATATAAATATATAGCTTTGCCTGTGTGGACATTACATATAAATGAAATCATGCAGGCACTTCCAGTCAAGATGGCGGAATAGACGGTCCCTAGCGTCACTCTCTCCCACAAATCAACCGATTTAGACTATAAAAACATAACATCAAGTGCATATGGAATGGGGAGACATCAAGCGGGGGAGGCAGAAGCTCCACGGAGACCACATGCCCTGTGGGGCTGCCGTGGCATGATCCAGCAGATAGGCTTCACCACCGCCA
Source organism: Galeopterus variegatus (assembly GCF_000696425.1). Taxonomy (NCBI): domain Eukaryota; kingdom Metazoa; phylum Chordata; class Mammalia; order Dermoptera; family Cynocephalidae; genus Galeopterus; species Galeopterus variegatus. The sequence goes on from NW_007729873.1 coordinate 202,351, forward strand.
CCCAGCTCCATTCCCAGCCCAGTCCAGTGCGCACAGAGTGGGGAGACCTCCGGCAAGGGAGGCAAAGGCTCTGCAGAAACCACACACCCTGTGGGCCCGCCACTGCATGATCCAGCAGGTAGGCTTCACCGCAGGCACCCGGCTCCATTCCCAGCCCGGCCTAGTGGGCTTGGAGAAGGGAGACGTCCAGCAGGAGAGGTGGGAACCCCATGGGAACCACACTGCTGCCGTGATCCAGCAGCCCGGCCAAATGCGTATGGAGCACAGAGACGTCCAGCAAAGGAGATAGAAGCTCCGTAGAGTCCACACACCCTGTGCGGGGGCCGCCGCCGCGTGATCCAGCAGCAGGTAGGCTTCACTGCCACCACCCGGCTCCATCCCAAGCCTGGCCTAGCACGCACAGAGCAGGGAGACATCCTGTAGGGGAAGGGGAAGCTCTGCAGAGACCACACGCTATGCGGTTCCTTGGTGCATCCCAGTATTCTGGAAACTATACAAACACATGGAAATTAAACAGCATTCTACTTAATGACATATGGGTGGTGGAAACTCAAGACTCGGGGGCCCCAGGGACTGGAAGAAACCACAGTGCCTACTCGGAAAGAGGATAAGGTAACAACTTGCCCCAGGCCAACCCCAGAGCAGGCCCCTAGAAAGGCTGGAGCCACCGCCGCTTGCAGTTGGTGACCGCGTGACTTTGCACCTGCCCACGGAAGCGGCAGCGGCAGCAGCGGAGGAACCGGCAGTGGCAGAAACGACACCCTGAAGTACTGCCCCAACACCCAACAGCCAGGCAGAGTCCAAGCTGACCAGAGAGGTGGCTCCATGGAGAGGCATAAGACCCAAGGTAACCACACATGCAAGGCACTAGTGACCAACTGAGTAGTCACTGAGGTAGCCATACCAAATTGGAAACCCCAGCAACATCTTAGTTAGGCAATAGTGTCAAACCTTTGGACTGTGAAACCCCCTGCCACAATGAATAAGCATCAAAGAAAAGACACCAGAAAAACGAAAAGTCAAGAAAGTAGACCACCCAAAGATAATAAATCTCAAGACCTAGATCCTATAGAACAAGAAGCCCTTGAAGTGACTGACAAGGTATTTCGAGTGATAATTCTAAGGAAACTGAATGAGATACAAGAAAGCTCAGGTAGACATCATGATGAAACTAGGAAAAGTATACAGGACCTGAAAGAGGAAATGTACAAGGAAATCAATGCCCTGATAAAAAAATGTAGCAGAACTTGCCAAACTGAAGAAGTTATTCAGCGAAATAAAAAACACAATGGAGGGTTTAACCAGCAGGCTTGTTGAAGTTGAAGAGAGAACCTCTGAACTTGAAGATAAAAGTTGGGTTTTTTTAGAAGAAGAGTGGTGGCTTGGAGAGATCCAGCTGGAGAGGTGAGCATCCTGCCTTTGAGAAGATGCAGTAGAAAAGAAACTTGCCACAGAAACCAGCAGTAAGATTTCTCGTCTGTGACTCAATGGCAGTCTGAAGGCAGCAGCAGCAGTGGAAACTCAAGACTCGGGGGCCCCAGGGACTGGAAGAAACCACAGTGCCTACTCGGAAAGAGGATAAGGTAACAACTTGCCCCAGCCCAACCCCAGAGCAGGCCCCTAGAAAGGCTGGAGCCACCGCCGCTTGCAGTCGGTGACCGCGTGACTTTGCACCTGCCCACGGAAGCGGCAGCGGCAGCAGCGGAGGAACCGG
>NW_007729873.1:205064-206566 GCF_000696425.1 Galeopterus variegatus
ATATTATTTCAATTACTTACTAACTGATCTCCCTGCCTCCATTACTTTACCCTCCAACGTATTCTCCCCACTGCTCTCAATATGATCTGATGACTCTTTTCCCTGCTTAAATTAGTTTAACTATCTGTAAGCTAAAGTTGAAACTTCTAAGTATGGCACATGAGTCCATTCACAATATGGCCTAAGTTCCTTAGCTTTCCAGCATCATTTCTGATCTTCCTTCCCAACCATCATCCTTTGTCCTTGCCACACTGAGCCACTCTGTCATATATCTGAGGTTTAGGTAAAGTTTCTTTCTTTTTTTTTTTTTCCTTTTTGTCTTTTTTCGTGACCGGCAACGGATCGCAACCCTCAGTGTCGCGCCCGTACCGGACCGGGACCGGCAACGGGATTGCAACCCTCGGTGTTGCACCCGCACCTCGCTCAGCCAGTGAGCGGGAACCGGTCTGTATGTGGGATCCGAACTCTCGGCGGGAGCACCGCGGCACTCTCAAGCGGCGCACTGTAGCAGTGCGCCACCGGGCTGGCCCATGGACTGCCTTTTTTTATGCTTGGTTATAGTATTGCTGACAAGAAATGCTAATGATCTAAGTGGGGGGGGGAACCCTATTCACAATCCAAAACAAAAACAACTCCCAAACAACAAACAAAAGTAGTACTCTTTCCATGACCAGACTTTCCAGAGTAATGCACCCTTGCTCCTTGTTCCAAGTATGTGTCCTTTTTGCCTTGGTCAATTATAGGCATAGGTTCCCAGTATGTAATCGACAGATAAATCTCCAGTGAGGCCCAATAATTTCTATTTCTAACAAATATCCAGGTGATGCTGATGTTTCTGATCTTGCAATCACACTTTGAAAACTACTACTCTAACCTGTAGATGGATGGTCCTTCGGTAAGAGTCCATCCACTGTAGGTAGGGGGGAAAGTTATGTGATTTAGAATATGGCCACCTAGGGGCCGGCCTGGTGGCGCACTGCTACAGTGTGCTGCTTGGGAGTGCGGTGGCGCTCCCGCCGAGGGTTCGGATCCCACATACAGACCGGCCGCTCACTGGCTGAGCGAGGTGCGGGCGCAACACCGAGGGTTGCGATCCCGTTGCTGGTCCCGGTCCAGTTTGGGCGCGACACTGAGGGTTGCGATCCGTTGCCGGTCACGAAAAAAGACAAAAAGGAAAAAAAAAAAAGAATATGGCCACCTATGAATAAGGAACTTTCGAGTGCCATTTTCCTCAGCAAAAGGCTCTGGACAGAAAACTTTTATGGACAGACAAGCCACACTCTGACATTTTCCCTGTCCGGTCTTTTCCCGAGTGAGGGTCACCAAGCAATCCTTGAGTGCTTACTGTGTGCCAAGCCTTCATTGTGCTAAGTACTGGAGATAAAAAAAAAAAAATGGCCACCTATGAATAAGGAACTTTCGAGTGCCATTTTCCTCAGCAAAAGGCTCTGGACAGAAAACTTTTATGGACAGACAAGCCACACTCTGACATTTTCCCTGTC
>NW_007729873.1:208678-210221 GCF_000696425.1 Galeopterus variegatus
GGATATGGAAAATGTGGTATATCTACACAATGGAATACTACTCAGCTATAAAAACGAATGTTTGTTTGTTTTGGTTGGCCAATACAGGCACTGAACCCTGGGTCTTGTTGTTATCAACACCACACTCAAACCACCTGAGCTAAGTGACCCACCCCAAGTATTTTACTCTTTTTGGTGCTATTACAAGTGGAATCATTTTCCTAATCTCATTTTTGGATGGTTCACTGCAAATGTATAAAAATATAATTGACTTTTGTACACTGATCTTGCATCTTTAAACTTGACAAAATTGTTTATTAGTACCAATAGTTTTTATTGGATTCCTAAGGATTTTCTATATGCAAGATCATGTCATCTGAAAACAGAGATAGTTTTCCTTCTTTCTTTCCAATCTGGATGCCTTTATTTCATCTTCTTGCCTAATTTTCCTGGCTAGAACCTCTAATACAATGTTAAACAGGAGTGACAAGAGCAGACATCCTTCTCTTGTTCCTGATATTAAGGGAAAGTATACAGTCTTTCATCATTAAGTGTAATATTAGTAGTGAGTTTTTTCATAGATGGCATTTATCCGGTTGAGGAAGCTTCCTTTTGTTCCTAGTTTGTTTTTGTTTTGTTTTGTTTTGTTTTTTTCTTAAAGATGACCGGTAAGGGGATCTTAACCCTTGACTTGGTGTTGTCAGCACCACGCTCACCTGGCGAGCTAACCGGCCATCCCTATATGGGATCCGAACCCGGGGCCTTGGTGTTATCAGCACCTCACTCTCCCGAGTGAGCCACGGGCCGGCCCTTGTTCCTAGTTTGTTGAGGGTTGTTACTATAGGTCAGAAAGGTGTAATACCTTTCCTAATCCATCATAAGGATCACAGCTGACACTCCTATAATGAAAAGACAGGTTAACAATAGAAAAGCTAACAGATTTATTTAATCAAAATTTTATATGACATGGGCACTGTCTGTTCCTGTCGCTTATAACAAAATTCACAGAACTGGGTATTTTATAAAGAAAACAAAATTTATTTGCTTACAAGTTCTGAGGCTGGGAAGTCCAAAGTCCATCTGACGGTGGTGACAGTGACCTAGGGGTCTCACATTGCAAGACTGTGGAAGCGGAGAGAGCACAGAGAGAGACAGACTTTATTCTCTCTTCTTTTAAAGCCCTCAGAACCATGCCCCTGACCACCATTTTTAACCCATTCACTATGGCATGGTCCTACAGTCATATCAGCTCTTCAAGGCGCCACCTTTCAATTACCATAATAGGATTTCCCACCGTCTTAACACTCACAGTGGGGACCAAGTTTCTTTTTTTTTTTCAAAAGATGACCAGTAAGGGGATCTTAACCCTTGGCTTGGTATTGTTAGCACCATGCTCACCCAATGAGCCAACCGGCCATCCATATATGGGATCCGAACCCATGGCCTTGGTTCTATCAGCACCACACTCTCCCAAGTGAGCCACAGGCTGGCCCGGGGACCAAGTTTCTTTTTTTTTTTTTCCTTTTTTGTCTTTTTTCGTGACCGGCAACGGATCGCAACCCTC
>NW_007729873.1:211046-213378 GCF_000696425.1 Galeopterus variegatus
AGCGCTGCCGCGCTTCCCAAGCGGCGCACTGTAGCAGTGCGCCACCGGGCCGGCCCCCCAAGTTTCTAATACATAAAACTTCGGGGACACAATTCAAGCTTCAGTGAGTTTTAGCAGGACGTAATTCAATCCACTACTGGAACATTCAGAAATAAAGACCTAAAGATCCAGGGAAAACTGTCTACTTGTATGCTTAGGTTTGGTGAAGAATGGACAGTTGTGCAGAAATGTGATTGGACAAAAAGGGAACGAACCCATCAAGGCCTGTTTGTTCAGACTCTTCTTGGCCTCTCTGTGTGGCATTCCTCCCCTCCGGGCACAGGGCAGGACCCCTTCTGGAATGAGGGTCTTATAACGCACTATCAGACAAGGTAGTTCAGAGAATTTTTTTATGGTCAGCTTTTATACAGAAAGGCAGGGGAAGATTAGAGTAATATTTCTGGTTTCTATGACCTACCTTGGGGGAAATGAATTCTAGTTTCAATGGCCTGCCCTGGGGAAGAAAGGGAAGCAGGAGAAAGAAGGCAGGAGAAGGTCAGAAAGACACTTTGCTTCTGAGGCCCTTCCAATGTCCTTCAGTTCAAAGTACTCAATATGCCAAAATGCCATACTTTGTGGGTATTGTTTTATGAGCCCCAACATTATCATAAAAGGGTGTTAAATTTTTTCAAATACTTTATCTGCATCTATTGAAATGATCATATCACTTTTCTCCTTTATTCTGTTGATATTCAGGTATTTTACATATCTTTATTTTTTAAGGTTTCTTTTAATAATACCTAAACATGGCAAAAAAAAAATGTACATGGGGGCTGGTGGTTAGGTCAGTTGGTTAGAGCATGGTGCTGATAACACCAAAGTCAAGGGTTCAGATCCACATTCCAGCCAGCAGCCAAAAAAATTAAATAAAAATGTTACAAAAACATGTACAGAAATAAATCAAACCTCCTTCATCTTTGACTTTCTCTCACTGTTATTTTTTTCCTTTACTCCTTCCAGATACTCTCTGGACAGACATAAATGAATAAATTCTTATTTTCTTTTTATACAAATACAAGTGTAAAACAGCACACTTATTTTTTCACTAAATACAAATAGACGTACTTCATTTAACTGCATGGTATTCCATTGAATGATTATATCATTATTTATTAATAATACTCTCACAAGCTGTGTAATATGGGAGAACGTTTCTGTGTCTTGGTTTTCTCATCAGTAAAGAAGGGATATAATAGTACTATCTCATAGGGTTGTTGTTAGGAATGAATTATTATAGGGCCAGCCCATGGCTCACTCGGGACAGTGTGGTGCTGATAACACCAAGGCCCCAGGTTCAGATCCTATATAGGGATGGCCAGTTCGCTCACTGGGTGAGCGTGGTGCTGACAACACCAAGTCAAGGGTTAAGATCACCTTACCGGTCATCTTTAAAAAAAAAAAAGGAATGAATTATTATATATACAGTTATTTGAGAGAGTCATTTAAATTTAATAAAGGCTAAATAAATGTTTTTTATTTTAATTAAACTTACATAATTACTATCAGTTATTGCTGCAACTAATATCTTTATATTTATGTCTTTGCATGCTTGTGCAATGTATCTATAGGTTAAATTCCTACGTCATGTACATTTTAAATTTTGACAGATATTGCCAAATTGCCCTTTAAAAGGGATTATGTGAACTAACAATTTCACCAACAATGCAAGAGTCCTTGTTTTCCCACACCCTCGACAACAGTGTATCACAAATTTTTCTAATTGAATTATAAATAATATTATTTTTGCGGGAAGGCATATCAAGAACTGTAATTAGACTTGCAAGCTCACAATTAGCCAGTTTCATGGATGATGGCAGAAGATACAAGACTCCTGGGTCAGTGACAAAGGACATTATTACTCATGGCACAGCCAGCAGCATGAGCCTCATGCATGCATCATTTTGCCCTGCCTGTCTCCCCTTCCCCCCCAATCCCAAGTCCCATGTTGGTGTTGCAAGGCAGTCTAGATAGATGCTGTGCAGTGAGTTTGCACGGCAACTAAGGAAGCCTGAGTTTAGGAAACTCCAATCTTTTGAAGGGGCTGCTAGCAAATCTGCCCAAACTTTGCCATGAGGGAGGCATTATCTTCATCACTCTAATCAGCAAACATACCTTCCCTCTGCCCTAGAGGAAGATACTATCTCTGTCTTCCAAGGCTGTTTGCTGGGCCGGCCCGGTGGCGCACTGCTACAGTGCGCCGCTTGGGAGAGCGGTGGTGCTCCCAACAAGGGTTCGGATCCCACATACAGACCGGTTCCCGCTCACTGGCTGAGCGAGGTGCGGGTGCAACACC
>NW_007729873.1:214407-215981 GCF_000696425.1 Galeopterus variegatus
ACACCAAGCCAAGGGTTGAGATCCCCTTACCGGTCATCTTTTAAAAAAAAAAAAAAGACAACACCAAGGCTGTTTGCTATACAAACACCCTTTAAAACAGTCTGGAACAAAAGCTCTCAATGCCCATTTCAAAGTTCAGTTTTGATTGTGTGGCATTTAGCACAGTGATCCATTTTGGTTTGTTCTGGTCTGCTGGGGCCTAGTGCAGGAGGCCAGTCCAAAACAACGGCCTCCCATAAACTTTGCTTAAAACTTATAGAGTAATAATTACTCAACTATCATCTTTATTTTTTTTTTAATTTTTTTAAAGATGACCGGTAAGGGGATCTTAACCCTTGACTTGGTGTTGTCAGCACCACGCTCACCCAGTGAGCTAACCAGCCATCCCTATATGGGATCCGAACCCATGGCCTTGGTGTTATCAGCAACACACTCTCCTGAGTGAGCCACGGCTGGCCCCATCAACTATCATCTTTAGAACATAGCACTGGCCAGCCGCCCCCAAAAAAATTTTTAAAAGAACATGAGAAAAGTGCATGTATAGTACATTTTTTGGAAATACAACATATACATTTACATTAGATATATTATAATATAGAAGTGTCTATGTTATAATAGGAGAAAAGCAAATACAAAATTATGTGTATACCGCAATGTACAAAAAAAACTCCAAAACACTATGCTTAGAAGAGACTAAAAGGAAATATACTATCATTCTATGGGCAGTGTAAAGATAAGTTTTGGTTTTATGTCTTTAAGTATGTATACTTCCTTCTAATTTTCTGTTTTCAATACTTTTTATAAAACAGTGCAGTTTCATATTTCATGTAGATTCAGTGTCAAGCTAACACATAAAACAAAAATCATGTTTGCAATATTATCCTGAACATCCTTTAATTTGGGCCGTCTCCCAGAAAGTCTGACAGTGATTTAAGGAATATTCAGGGTAATTTTGTGATACAATTTTCCCTCTACCATTGGAATTGTTGCTGTTTCTTTAAACGAGCAGAGATGGAGCAACAGAAAAGCAACCAGGTATCATAAGAAAAATCTACATTGTGTTTCTTCTTAGAATCACACTTACTATAATGGGATGATGACATCATAGGGACCCAGGAACCAACTGGAAAAAAAAAAGCAGGTTAACACATCTCCTCTCATGCTCACACTAGGGTTCACCGAGGAATATTAGGCAGAATCATGCACCCTTTAGATTGTCGCTTTCTCCCTCTCTTATTTTTGTAGGGGTGAGCTCAGATAGTTTGAACCAGCTGAAAAAAAAAAAAAAAGATTAAAATGTCAAATTTAAAACAAACAAATATTATTGCATGTCTGCTCTCCAGCACAGGGCTACATAATGCAGGAGATAGAAGGGAGAATTTAAACAGTCCCATCCCCACCCTCATGGAGCTTAATCAACTAATCTATCAGTCACATAAATAAAAAATTATCCTAGGAAAAGAAGAGGTGCATAGTATCTTGAGAACATACAATAGGGATATCTGAATGACACTGGGGGTTTTAGAAAGGTGTACTGAGAAAGTGATGAGACAGATCAGAAGTGTGGGGGCTGC
>NW_007729873.1:216957-217884 GCF_000696425.1 Galeopterus variegatus
GCTGAGCGAGGTGCGGGAGCAACACCGAGGGTTGCGATCCGTTGCCGGTCACGAAAAAAAACAAAAAGGAAAAAAAAACAAAAAAAAAACAAAGGTCATAAATGCTCAAAACTCATCACTTCCTAATTATTTTTACTACATTTTACTATTGTCTGTTCTCTTGAGGTTATCTCCTGTGCATTTTATCTCAACTCCACATTCAGTGACATCACATCGGTAGCTTGAAATTGGCCAGGATGGGAGTATTAACACCATGGAAATTGACAAACACTGTAAACAAGGGCTTTTTCTCCCAAAGACTTGATTGTTAAACATTTGCCACCATACTACTGTGCAAAGCCCAGATCCTCCTTTGAGGAAAGATTTATTGCCCTGCTGGGAGTGTTCTCAGCAGATGTGTGGCTCCCTTTAGGGATTGTTTACATGCAGAGGGCCATCCTTCCAAGGGTGATGCACATCCCATGATTGACTGAGGAGAGAGTATAAAGGCCTAGACATTTTGACCAAATGCAAAATATCTCTCAAGGATGATTTTATTTTATTTTATTTTATTTTTTAAAGGATGACTGGTAAGGGGATCTCAACCCTTGACTTGGTGCTGTCAGCACCACGCTCAGCCAGTGAGCTAACTGGCCATCCCTATGTAGGGATCCGAACCTGTGGCCTTGGTGTTATCAACACCACACTCTCCCGAGTGAGCCACGGGCCAGCCCTTCAAGGATGATTTTAGCTCCAAAAGTGTCCACAAGGTCCACTGAAGCTTTTGCTGTTTTGTTGAACTATACAACTTTTTTTTTGGCAGCTGTCTGATATCGGGATCCAAACCCTTGACCTTGGTGTTGTAACATGGAGCTTTAACCAACTGAGCCAACTGACCAGCCTTGTAAGTTTACTTTTGGATACAAAGAACTTGAGATTTTTTTTTTT
>NW_007729874.1:0-13131 GCF_000696425.1 Galeopterus variegatus
CACTCAGGATCGCGCTGTTTCCCGACACGGGTGCTCCAGACCCGCCGCCATTTTCCCTCCGATCACATTCTTTTGTTTTCTTTCTTTTCTTTTTTTTTGCTGGCTGGTACAGGGATTGAACCTGGAACCTTGGTTCACCATGCTCTAACCAACTAAGCTAACCATCCAGCTCTGTTTTATAATTTTTATTGTATAAGCCTTTTACCTCCTTGGTTAAGTTAATTCTTAAGTATTTTTTTTTGATGCTATTGTGAATGAAATTGTTTTTTGTAATTTCCTTTTCAGGTTGTTCATTGTTAGTGTATAGAAACACAACTGATTTTTGGGTGTTGACTTTTATCCTATTTATTTATTAGTTCAAATAGTTTTTTTTGTGTGTAATCTTAGGATATTCTGTGTACAAGTTCCTATCATCTGCAAACAGAGATAATTTTAGTTTTTCTTTTCCACTTTAGATGTCTTTATTTCTTTTTCTTGACTAATTGCTCTGGCTAGAACTTTCAATACTATGTTGAGTAAAAGTGATAAAAGTGGGCCTTGCTCCTGATATTAGAGGAAAAGCTTTCAAGTCTTTTGCCATTGAGTATGATGTTTGCTGTGGGTTTTCATATACGGCTTTCATTATGTTGAGATAGTTTCTATTCCTAGTTTGTCGAATGTTTTTATCATGAAAGGGTATTATTTTGTCAAATGCTTTTTCTGCATCAATTGAAATAATCATGTAGTCTTTTTCCTTTATTCTGTTAATGTGGTATACTACCTTGATAAATTTTGATATGTTGAACCATCCTTACATTCTGGGAATGAATCCTACTTTGTCACGATATATTATCTTTTTTTTTTTTTTTTTCCTTTTTTGGTCTTTTTTCGTGACTGGTAACAGGATCACAACCCTCGGTGTCGCGCCCGTACCGCGACCGGCAACGGGATCGCAACCCTCAGTGTCGCGCCCACACTGCGCTCAACCAGTGAGTGGACCGGTCTCTATATGGGATCCAAACCCTAGGCGGGAGCGCCGCCACGCTCCCAAGTGCCGCATACTACCGAGTACACCACCGGGCCGGCCCGATATATTATCTTTTTAATATGCTGCTGAATTCAGCTTGCTAGTATTTTCTTGAGGATTTTTACGTCAGCATTCGTAAGGGTTTTTGATCTGTAGTTCAAGTACTTTTCAAGCATGTCGCTGGCCAAAAAATGTGTAGTTTAATTTGTTCCAGCCACCACGAATTTACAATGTCTGGCCTGCAGGTATTTAAAGTCCCATCCAGAGGCTTTCTTGGCACTCCATATTGCCCTTTTCATAAAACTCATTATTTTTATGATCATCATTTGTTGATTGTCTACCTTTCCCACTAGGCTGTAAAATCTATTAGGGCAGGTACCTAACTGTCTTATCCTTGACTCTATCCCTAGCCCTAGCACAGGACTAGTACATAGTAGGTGCTCAATAAAAATCTGCTAAATCAACAAATGAGTGGATGCTTAATAAGTAATTATTGAGTGAATTAATGTAAGGGACCTTCAATGATGCTGTTTGACTCCATTTTATTTCATCTCTGGTCCTGAAAAAATCACCACACTGAGCCAGGGATTTTAGTATCATAGCTAATGATTTAAAGTCTTTAGTCCCCAATTTATTTGGCTTGGTGTTATGATCTAATAGAGCCCCTAACATTAAAAAAAATGTTCTCTAGCTACTTCAGTAGGGTTTAGGTTGGGAAAGGCAACTAGCAACTCTGGAGTCATCAGATCTCTTATACATCCAGGGAAGTCAATGGAAATACTTGCACCATCTTACACTTATGTATTCTTAAATTTTTCAAGATTCTTCAAACTCATGGTCTTATTTTTGAGAGGTAGGACTAGAAGAAATAATTATCCTCATTTTGTAACTGAGGAAAACAGACTCAGAGAAGTTAGAGATACACAAAGTTCTGTAGCAATAGAACGTTTGCTAGGACAGGTGTATTGTTTCTCTTCAGATGTTGTAATCATTAATGATTTCTTTCCACTGAGCTCAAACTCTGCCTCAAAATTCTATTTAACACGATGTCCTAGTTAGCTATTACCAATTAGTTGAAGTTGACACGAGATAAAAATGACTTGCTGTCTGTAATCCCTGCTTCTGCTATTGGGCAGTTTTATGTAAAAAGAAAATGTTAATTTATTTATTTTTCAAGAAGGTCTGACGTTCAGAGATAATCAATACTACTTTATTTCCACCACCTGGGCACATCAGTATACTCCTCTTGTTTAACTTACCTTTCAGGCTTTTTAATCTTGGCCTGATATTTTCTGAAGTATGTTAGGAAGAAGAGAGGCATTCAGTAGCTCAGGAGAGCCCCATAACAAGGTCTCTTGACTCCCTGTCGTGTCTGTTGTTTACTCTCCTAGCTTTGCTTCTGTTGACACCTCCCCATCCAGTGACTTCAGATCCACAGGTGGGATAGTCAGACTGCATGGCATGGGACTGAACTATCTTAGTGCAGTGCTGAGTATCGCCACAAGGTGGCGCATAAGCTTTCTTTGCTTTTACTTTCTAGATGAAAGTTTCATAGAAACTTAAATAGATGATGTAATTGACTGTCCTTTTTCAAGTTCTATCAGGTTTCAGATAGGTAAAAATATTTTTGTTGTCTTGCTGTGCTTTCAAGATAATGGCAGTGTGTTTACACTAGAAAGGAAACCCTAAACTAACCTAACCCTAACCGTAATCCTAACCTTTCACATATGGACTTTCCAGAACTGTCTGCTGTATCTTAGGTTCCTTCTTATAAGTTCTCTGAAAAATAGGCAAAATGGAGGCAATAATCTGGTCCTTCCTTACTCTTGCAAAACTCTAAGAGCCCTAGACTCCTTTTTCCCCTTCGATGTCATTGCTTTCATTCTATCCTTTTATGACTAAGTGTTTGACATATGCAAGGTACTTTCATATGTGTAGTGGGGCCTTGAAAAAATGGAGCATTTTGACGTTGCTCATGATACCTTCTGGAAAGCTTTCCAGCAAAAAAGAGTGTAATATTCCCCTCACCCATGAGAGGAATTCCATCACCCTTTTCCCTCCCACCCCCTTACCTCAGCTGCCTGCGATGTCCTGGGTTTCTCCAGTTGCCTCTATGCTCACATCTCTATGCCTTTGCTCATCTCTCCCTTATCCTATCTCAGCCTGTGGAAATCCTACCACCCTTCAAGGCCCAGCTCTAAGCTGCCTCCCTCATGAAGTCTCCCTGGAGCTTCTTAGGCCCATTGATCTATCTCTTCTTTGTCTCTTTTTTTAATACTCTTTGCTTCTTCTGCTATTATATTCTCTCTTTATATCATACTTATTTGTGTGTGCTTTTTGGTTTAGATCTCTTTGCCCCTTAAAAAAATGATTCAACTGTATAGCTTCAGCTAATGTTCTGCTCTTTAACCTTTCTTCCTCCTTCTCCATAGGTAACTATTATCTTGAAGCTACCATTTATCATTCCTATGGTTATTTTATACTTCATTTCTACATATATATGAACTCATGAATCTTCTCTCTCTGTCTCTGTATTTCTATAAAACACACACACATATAGTTTTTGGTGTTTTAAAAATGCATATAAGTGGAAGCATGTTAAAATTCTTTTGCAACTTGCTGTTCTCACTCAACTTTCTGTTTTTGAGGTTTATCCATGTTGGCACATTATGGCTTTTTGTTATTCCCTTCTAAGAATAAGTTCATTGCCTGATCTTCTCTCTCTGTCTCTGTATTTCTATAAAACACACACACATATAGTTTTTGGTGTTTTAAAAATGCATATAAGTGGAAGCATGTTAAAATTCTTTTGCAACTTGCTGTTCTCACTCAACTTTCTGTTTTTGAGGTTTATCCATGTTGGCACATTATGGCTTTTTGTTATTCCCTTCTAAGAATAAGTTCATTGCCTGATGTACAGTTATGCTGATATACAGTTATGCTATTCCTTTTTTTTTTTTTTTTTTTTTTTGGTTATTGCAAGCAGTGGTGCAATGAATATTCTTATATCTTTCCCTTTATGCATATGTGTAAAAGTTTCTTTAGGGTAGGTACCTAGAAGTGGAAGAGTTTAAAGCTGTATGCATATTTCTACCTTTACTAGGTATGGCCAAATTTATCCAATGCATTTTTACTAATTTTTTTTAATAGCTGGTATTTGCTTTATTCTGTAGTTTACATACGACAGCCCCAAACTCAACACTTGGTTGTTCTCTTCTGACTTTGTTATTCTCTCAGTATCTGTCAATAGAGACCATTTCTCGCAATACATATGCAGTTTGATCCTCATCCAGTACACACAAGCCCTCAAAGATCCTGGCATTTGCACCTGGGCCCTCCCATTTGATTGCACCTATGTCCATTTGTGCTGGGCCTCTGGCCTGGTCCAGTCACCCCTGAGGTGTCCTTAGGGCCAGAACACCAAACAGGCTCCATGTGATGTGCCAACTCTGAATAAAAATGAGAGCCTTGGGTTGAGGCTTGTTTGGGTTCCATTACAAAGAATGCTGAGATCAATCAGTAATGCCTGACATGGCAGTGCCCAATAGATGTATTTGGAAGAGGATACTGGGGGAGCAGTGTGACCAAGTGGAAGAAGAAAAAGGACAAAGACAAGGTGACACTCCTGGAAGCAATGGGAAAAGGCAAAAAGAATGAGGAGTAGAAGAGGGAGGCCTGGACAAGTAGACCCTAGCTCATGCAGGAGAAGCAGCAAATGGAAAGGATCCTGAATAAAGCATCTAAAACCCAGAAGCAGAGAGTAGAGGACTTCCACAGACACCTGGATACACTCACAGAGCATTCCATTCCCAAAGTCAGCTGGATGAAATAACCTCCTGACCTTGGGTGTGGAGCAGCATTGAGGGGAAGCAGAAGCCAAAGCCAGGCTTTGTTTGACCTCTTTGGTATTTTCTGGAAACATTATTTTACACATGCCCTCACATCTTCTGCTGCAACAGTGCTTTTTGAAGCTGTGTACACTCATTCTGGAACTTGATTAAAGTAAGACTATTCTTTTCCTCAATTTAGGTTTCTTGAAGATAATCTCCTTAGCTTATGTTTTGGGGTCATATCCCTGAAATCACTGCCCAGACTGATGTCATGGAGCTTTCCCTCTTGTTTTATAGTTTCAGGCCTTGTGTTTAAGTCTTTAATTCATTTTGAGTTGATTATTATATAATAGGTGAGATAAGAATCCATTTTTATTCTTTGATAAGTGGATATCCAGTTTTCCCAATATCATTTATTGAACCATTTACTGTCCTTTCCCAGTTGTATGTTCTTGGCACCTTTGTCCAAAATCAATTGTAGATGTGTAGTTTTATTTCTGGACTCTTGTTTCTATCCTATTGGTCGATGTTTATGCCAGTACAATGCTGTTTTGATTACTATAGTTTTGTGATATATTTTGAAACCTGGTAGTGTGATGTCTACAGATTTGTTCTTTTTTTTTTTTTTTTGTCTTTTTCCGTGTCCGGCAACGGATCGCAACCCTCAGTGTCGCCCCCGCACCGGACCGGGACCGGGATCGCAACACTCGGCGTTGCCCCCGCGCCTCGCTCAGCCAGTGAGCGGGAACCGGTCTGCACGTGGGATCCGAACCCTCGACGGGAGCGCAGCCGCGCTTCCCAAGCGGTGCACTAGCGCAGTGCACCACCGGGCCGGCCCTACAGATTTGTTCTTTTTGGTCAAGAGTTCTTTGGCTATTTGGGGTCTTATGTAGTTCATTATGAATTTTAGGATTGTTTTTTCTACTTCTATGAGAATGACATTGAAATTTTGATAGGGATTGCATTGAATCTATAGATTGCTTAGGATAGTATGGATGTTTTAACAATATTAATTCTTCCAATTCATGAACACAGGATATCTTTCCATTTATTTGTGTCATCTTCAATTTTTTCATCAATGTTTTATAGTTTTCAGTATATAGACCTTTCATTTCCTTGGTTAAATTTACTCTTAATGATTTTATTTATTTTTGATGCTATTGTAAATGGAACTGTTTTCTTAATTTCTTTTTCAGACAGTTTCTTTTAGTGTATTGAAATGCTACTAACTTTTTAAAGTTGATTTTGTATCCTGTAACTCTACTGAATTTGTTTATCAGTTCTAATGGTCTTTGGTGGAGTCTTTAGGATTTTCTATATACTGTGTAAGATTATGTTGTCAGCAAACAGAGACAGTTTTACTCCATGCTTTCCTGTTTGGATGGCTTTTATTTCTTTTTCTTGCCTGATTGCTCTGCTAGGACTTCCGGTGCTATGTTGAACACAGTGGTGAGAGTGGGCATCCTTGTCTTGTTTCTGATCTTAGAGGAAAAGGCTTCAACTTTTCCTGTTGAGTGTGATGTTAGCTGTGGGCTTGTCATATATGGCCTTTGTTATGCTGAGGCACATTTCTTTGACGTATCTAATTTGTTGAGAGTTTTTCTAATAATGAAAGGATGTTCAATTTTGTCAGATGTTTTCCTGCATTTATTGAGATGATGTATGTTTTTTGTCCCTCATTTTGTTAATATGTTGAATCACATTTATTGATTTGTGTATGTTGAACTGACCTTGCATTTCAGGGATGAATACTTCTTGATCATGGTGAATGATTCTTTTAATGTGCTGTTGAATTTGGCTTGCTAGTACTTTTTAATTTTTATTTTTATCATCTATGTTCATTGGGAATATTGGCCTGTAATTTTGTTTTCTTGAAGTGTCCTTCTGTAGATTTGGTATCAGCTAATGCTGGCCTTGTAAAGTGAGTTTGGAAATATTCTCTCCCCTTCAATTTTTTGGAAAAGTTTGAGAAGGATTTGTGTATTTGGATTTGAAATGTCTGGTAAAATTCAGTAGTGAAGGTATCAAGTCCTAGGCTTCACTCTGATGGGAGACTTTTTATTATTGATTCAATCTCCCTACTCATCTGTTCAGATTTTCTATTTCTTTATGATTTAGTCTTGGTAGGTTGTATGTGTCTAGGAATTTATCCATTTCTCCTAGGTTATCCAATTTGTTGGTGCATGATTGTTCATCGTAGTCTCTTACAATTCTTTGTATTTCTGTGGTATCATTTGTAATATCTCCTCTTTCATTTCTGATTTTGTTATTGAATATTCTCAATTTTTTCTTATTCAGTGTATCTAAAGATTTGTCAATTTTGTTTATCTTTTCAAAATACAAACTCTTTTGTTTCATTGATCATATATATACATTTATATTTTGTATAACTCTGGGTCTTGTTAAAAGCTTGTAGAGAATGTTAATTGTATGTTTTTTAGGCTGGCAATTACCCCTAGTTAGGTTTAAACCACAAGTTCTGTTTCACTTTCTGTGTTCCAATGTCAATTAAGTTTTTGAAGGATTTTTCCTACACTATTCAGCTTGAAAAGTCCCTGTTTCCTGGTCCTCTGGCCAGAAAGATGATTTTTCTTGGAGTTGTGCTTTCTGCGCCCACTCTGCAGTTTCCCAATTAGCCTTCTCCTATGTTAAAGACAGGAGATAAAGGAAGAAAAAAATTCAAGGAAACTTACCATTATCATATTGGTCATTCTTCAGATTTTGATTTCCTTTCAAAATCTGCTTCCTTACTTTTCAGAGTCCTCAGGTAGTTGCCTTTTGTGTTTTGTCCAGAGCTTATTGAAACATAGTTGATTATACATGTTTATGGGGTACAGAGTTGAATATCAAGACCTGTGTATGATAAGTGGTGATCAAATCAGGATAATTAGTATATTTGTCATTACATAATGTAATCATTCTTTGTGACCCTTTACCAATTTCTTACTAACCCCCCAACCCCCTTTCCCACCTCTGGTAGCCTCAATTCTGTTCTCTTCTTTTGACAGTTCAATGTATCACTGTAATTGTTATATTTTTCTTTCTTTTTTATTTATTTGTTTATTTTTCTAGCTCCCACTTACGAATGAAGACATGCAGTATTTCTCTTTCTGTGCCTGGCTTATTTCACTTGCCATAATTTTCTCCAGGCTCATCCATGTTGATGCAAATGGCAGAATTTCATTCCTTTTTTTATGGCAGAGTAGTATTCCATTGTGTATATACAGCACATTGTCCTTTTCCAGTCATCTGTCAATGGACATTTAAGTTGGTTCCAACTCTTAGCTATCCTAAATAGAGCTGTAATAAACATGGGAGTGCAGGTATCCCTTAAACATGGTGATTTCCATTCCTTTGGGTACATACCTAGCAGTGGGATTGCTGGATTGTAGGGCAATCCTATCTGTAGTTTTTTGAGGAAACTACATACTGTTTTCCATAATGGCTGTGCTAATATACAGTCCCAACAACAGCGTCGAAGGGTTTCTCTTTCTCTGCATCCTTGCCAGCATTCGTTATTCTCTGTCTTTTTGATAATGGCCAGTCTAACTGGGCTGAGATGATATCTCAATGTGATTTTGATTTGCATTTCCCTGATGCTGAATGATGTTGAGCATTTTTTCATGTGTCTGTTGGCCATTGGTATATCTTCCTTTGAGAAATGCCTACATAGCTCCTTTGCCCATTTTTTAATCGGGTTACTTGTTTTTTTTTACTATTAAGTTGTTTGAGTTCCTTGTATATTCTGGGTATTAATCCCTTGTCAGCTACATAGTTTGAAAGTATTTTCTCCTATTCTGCAGGTTGTCTTTTCACTCTCTTAAATTGTTTCTTTTGCTGTGCAGAAGCTTTTCAGTTTGAGGTGATCCCATTTGTTTATTTTTTATTTTGTTGCCTGTGCTTATGAGGTCTTATTCGTAAAGTCTTTGCTCAGGTCTACTTCCTGAAGTGTTTCCCCTGTTTTCCTTTAGGAGTTTTTTGGGTTCAGGTTTTATATTTAAGGCTTTTAATCTGTTTTGAGTTGATTTTGGTATATGGTGAGAGGTATGGGTCTAATTTCATTCTTCTACATATGGATGTCCAATTTTTCCAGCACGATTTATTGAAAAGGCATTCTATTCCCCAATGTATGTCCTTGCTGACTTTGTCAAAAATCAGTTGGCATAAGTATGTGGGTTGATTTCTGGGTTTTCTATTCTGTCCCATTTATCCGAGTGACTGTTTTTATGCCAGTACCATGTTATTTTGGTTACCATAGCACTGTAGTATAATTTGGAGTCAG
The DNA here is from genome assembly GCF_000696425.1 of Galeopterus variegatus. Taxonomy (NCBI): domain Eukaryota; kingdom Metazoa; phylum Chordata; class Mammalia; order Dermoptera; family Cynocephalidae; genus Galeopterus; species Galeopterus variegatus. Next base: position 9,119 of record NW_007729874.1, read on the forward strand.
GCAGTGTTATGTCTCTGGCTTTATTTATTTATTTATTTATTGCTCATGATCGCTTTGTCTATTTGGGGCCTTTTGTTGTTCCGCATGAATGTCTGGATTGTTTTTTCTAGTTCTGTGATGAATATCATTGGTATTTTGATGGGGGATTGCACTGAATCTGTAGATCACTTTGGGTAGTATGGACATTTTCATAATGTTATTTCTTCCAATACTAGAACATGGAATGTATTTTTATCTTTTCGTGTCCTCTTTAATTTCTTTCAGCAGTGATTTGTAGTTCTTGTTGTGGAGATCTTTCACCTCCTTGATTAAATTGATTCCTAGGTATTTTATTTTTTTGGTGACTATTATAAATGGGCTTTCTTTCTTGATTTCTTTTTCAGCTAGTTCATTATCAGAATATAAAAATGCTATTAATTTTTGCATGTTGATTTTTGTATCCTGCAACTTTACTGAAATCGTTTCAGCTCTGAGTTTTTTTGGTAGAGTCTTTTTAGATTTTTCTATACATAGGATCATGTCATCTGCAAGCAGGGACAGTTTGACTTTATCTTTTCCAATCTGGATGCCCTTTATTTCTTTCTCTTGCCTGAATGCTCTGGCTAATATTTCAATACTATGTTAAAAGGGAGTGGTGAAAGTGAGCATACTTGTTTTGTTCATATTCTTAAGGATGATATTGGCAGTGGGTTTGTCATATATAGCTTTTATTGTGTTGAGATACTTTCTTTTTTCTTTCTTTTTTTCCCTTTTTTTGTCTTTTTTTGTGTCCAGCAATGGATTGCAACCCTCAGTGTCGCGCCCGTACCGGACCGGGACCGGCAACGGGATTGCAACCCTCGGTGCTGCGCCCACACCTCGCTCAGCCAGTGAGCGGGAACTGGTCTGTATGTGGGATCCGAACCCTCGGCGGGAGCGCCGCCACGCTCCCAAGTGGCGCACTGTAGCAGTGCGCCACCGGGCCGGCCCCGAGATACTTTCTTTCTGTACCTAATTTGCTGAGAGTATCATGAAGGGATGTAAAATTTTGTCAGGTGCTTTTTCTGTGTCAGTTGAGAAATCACATTGTTTTTGTCCTTGATTTTGTTGATGTGGTGTATCAAATTTATTGACTTGCATGTGTTGAACCATCCTTGCATCCCTAGGATGAATCCCCCTTGATCATGATGTATATATTTTTTGATGGATTGCTGTATTCTGATTGCTAATATTTTGTTGAGGATTTTTGTATCATTGTTCATCAGAGATATTGGCCTGTAGTTTTCTTTTTGTGTTGTATCTTTGTCCGGTTTTGGTAGCAGGGTGATGCTGACCTGATAGAATGAGTTTGGGAGAATGGCCTCTGTTTCAATATTTTGGCATAGTTTGAAGAGAATTGGAATTAATTCCTTATTAAAGGTTTGGTAGAATTCAGCAGCAAAGCCATCTGGTCCTGGGCTTTGCTTTTTTGGGAGACTGATCATTACTATTTCAATTTCATGGCTTGTTATTGGTCTGTTTAGGTTTCCTATTTCTTCTTGGTTCATCTTGGTAGTTTGAATGTATCCAGAAATTTATACATTTTTTCCAGGTTTTCAAATTTGTTGGCCTATAGTTGTTTGTAATAGTCTCTAATGATTCTTTGTATTTCTGTTGTGTTGGTTGTAATGTCTCCATTTTCATTTCTGAATTTGTTATTTGAGTCTTCTCTCTTCTTTTTTTAGTTAGCCCAGCTAATGTATATTTATGAGCTTAATGTAGGTTTTCCTACATTTTCTGTTTATCGAAATATACCAGCTGAGGAGTGAAAAAATGACAGATCATTGGAAAACATCTGTTTGTCTATTTTGTTTATCTTCTCGAAAACCAACTTTTTTCATTGATCTTTTGTATCATTTTTGGGGTCTCTATTTCATTTAGTTCTGTTCTTGATCTTAATTTTTTCTTCCATCTAATGATTTTAGGATTAATGATTGGATTATTCTAGTATTTCTAGTTTTTTGAAGTGTAGTATTGGGTCATTTACTTGAAATCCTTCTAGTCTTTTGATGTAAGCATTTATCGCATTAATCTTCCTTCTTAGTATTGCTTTTGCAGTATCCCACAGGTTATGGTATGATATGTCCTTATTTATATTAGTTTCCAGAATTTTTTTGATTTCCTGTTTGGTCTCTTCTTGGACCCATAGGTTGTTCAGGAGCATGTTGTTTAATTTCCATGTATTTGTAGAAATTACAGAGTTTTGCTTGTTATTGACTTCTAGTTTTACTCCATTGTGGTATGAAAAGATACTTGAAATGATTTCAGTTTTTAAAAATTTGTGGAGACTTGATTTGTGGCCTAGCATGTGGTATATGCTGGAGAATGTTCCATGTACTAATGAGTAGAATGTATATTCTGTAGTTGTTGGATGAAATGTTCTGTAGATATTTGCCAGGTCAAGTTGGGCTAAAGTGTAGTTAAAATTCTGTTTTTCTCTATTGATTTGTTGCCTAGATGATCTGTCCAATGCTGAGAGAGAGGTGTTCAGGTCCCCCACTACTATAGTGTTGGGGTCTATCTCTTTCTTTAGCTCTAATAATGTTTGTTTTATGTATCTGGGAGCTGTGATGTTGGGCCCATATATATTTATGACTGTTTTGTCTTCTTGCTGGATAGATCCCTTTACCATTATGTAATGGCCTTCGTGGTCTCTTTTTATGGTTTTTGGTTTAAAGTCTATTTTATCCAATAAAAGAATAGCTACTCCTGCTTGTTTTTATTTTCCATTTGCATGTTATCTTTTTCTATCCATTCACTATTAGTCTGTGTGTGTCTTTACAGGTCAGCTATCTCTTGAAGACAGCATATTGTTGGGCTAGCTTTTTAATCCTATCAGTGAGTTTGTGTCTTTTAAATGGGGAATTTAATCCATTTACATTTATGGTTGCTATTGGAAGGTGTTTTCTTACTCCTGGCATTTTATAGATTTTCATTTGGATTTTTTTTAACTTATGAGCAGATAGTCCTTTTTTAAAATTTTATTTTATTTTGTCAATGTGCAATGTGGTTTATTATTGTGGCCCATTACCAAAACCTCCCATCCTCCTTCCCTTCCCCCATCCCTCCCCAAAACCTCATATCTGTTCACTTGTCATATCAACTTCAAGGAATTGTAATTGTTGTGTCTTCTTCCCTCCCCGCCTAGTTTATTTGTGTATTTATTTATTTTTAACTCCTACAAATGAGTGAGAACATGTGATATTTCTCTTTCTCTGTGTGACTTGTTTCACTTAATATAATTCTCTCTAGGTCCATCTACGTTGTTGCAAATGGCAGTATTTCATTCTTTTTTATAGCAGGGTAGTATTCTGTTGTGTAGATATACCACATTTTCCGTATCCACTCATCTGATGATGGACATTTGGGCTGGTTCCAATTCTTGGCTATTGTAAAGAGTGCTGTGATGAACACTGGGGAACAGGTATACCTTCGACTTGATGATTTCCATTCCTCTGGGATAGCTGGGTCATATGGTAGATCTATCTGCAATTGTTTGAGGAACCTCCATACCATTTTCCATAGAGGCTGCACCATTTTGCAGTCCCACCAACAGTGTATGAGAGTTCCTTTTTCTCCGCAACCTCGCCAGCATTTATCATTCACAGTCTTTTGGATATTAGCCATCCTAACTGGGGTGAGATGGTATCTCAGTGTCGTTTTGATTTCCTTTGAGAAATGCCTATTTAGCTCTTTTGCCCATTTATTAATTGGGTTACTTGTTTTTTTGTTGTAAAGTTGTTTCAGTTCCATGTATATTCTGGATATTAATCCTTTGTCAGATTTATATTTTGCAAATATATTCTCCCACTATGTTGGTGGTCTTTTAACACTGTTAATTGTTTCTTTTGCTGTGCAGAAGCTTTTTAGTTTGATATAATCGCATTTATTTATTTTTCCTTTGGTTGCCTGTGCTTTTGGGGTCATACTCATGAAGTCTGTGTCCAGTCCTACTTCCTGAAGTGTTTCTCCTATGATTTCTTTAAGCAGTTTTA
>NW_007729874.1:13939-15010 GCF_000696425.1 Galeopterus variegatus
CATATAAATGTTTGGATAGTTTTTTCCATTTCTGAGAAAAATGTCATTAGAATTTTGATGGGGTTTGCATTGAATTTGTATATCACTTTGGGTAGTATGGATATTTTCACAGTGTTGGTTCTTCCAATCCACAAGCATGGGATATCTTTCCATCTTTTTGTGTCCTCTTTAATTTCTCTCAGCAGTGGTTTGTAGTTCTCATTATAGAGATTTTTCACATCCTTGGTTAACTCTATTCCCAAGTATTTTATTTTTATGGTCCTAATATAAATGGGCAAGCTTTGTTGATTTCTCTTTCTGCATGTTCACTATTGGAGAATAGAAATGCTACTGATTTTTGTGTGTTGATTTTGTATCCTTCCGCAACTTTGCTGAAATCATTTATTAACTCCAAGAGTTTTTTCATAGAGGCTATGGACTATTCAATATATAGGATCATGTCATCTGCAAACAGGGACAATTTGAGTTCTTCTTTTCCAATCTGGATGCCCTTTATTTCCTTCTCTTCTCTGATAGCTCTGGCTAGTACTTCCAAAACTATGTTGAATAGGAGTAGTGAGAGTTGGAATCCTTGTCTACTTCTTGTTCTTAAAGGAAAAGCTTTCAGCTTTTCCCCATTTAGGATGATATTGGCAGTGGGTTTATCATATATGGCTTTAATTATGTTGAGATACTCTCCATCTATACCTAACTTGTAGATAGTCTTTATCATGAATGAGTATTGAATTTTATCAAATGCTTTTTCAGCATCTATAGAGATTATCATATGGTCCCTGTGTTTGATTTTATTGATATGGTTTATTATCACATTTATTGATTTGCATATGTTGAACTAACCTTGCATCCCTGGGATGAATCCCACTTGATCGTGGTGCAACATATCTGTTGCTGTATTCTGTTAGCTAGTATTTTATTGAGGATTTTTGCATCTATATTAATCAAGGATATTGGCCTGTAGTTTTCTTTTCTAGTTGTATCTTTACCTGGTTTTGGTATCAGGATGATGTTTGCTTCATAGAATGAATTTGGGAGAACTGCCTCTGTTTCAATCTTTTGGAATAGTTTGTAGAG
>NW_007729874.1:15512-132259 GCF_000696425.1 Galeopterus variegatus
AATTTTTTTTATTTCCTTTTTGATTTATTCTTGGACCAATAAGTCATTAAGTAGAATGCTGTTTAATTTCTATGTTTTCATATAGTTTCCAGAATTTTGTTTGTTATTGATTTATAATTTTCTTCCATTGAGATCTGAAAAAATACATGGGATAATTCCAATTTTTTAAAAATTTGTTGAGACTTGATTTGTGACCTAACATGTGATCTATCCTGGAGAATGATCAATGTGCTGATGAGAAGAATGAATATTCTGAGGTTGTTGGATGGAATGTTCTGTAGATATCTGCCAAGTCCAATTGGTCTAGAGTGTTGTTTAGATCTTGTGTTTCTCTGCTGATTCTTTGCCTAGATGATCTGTCCAATATTGACAGTGGGGTGTTCAGGTCCCCTGCTATTATGGTATTGGTGTCTATTTCTTTCTTTAGGTCTATCAGAGTTTGCTTTATAAATCTGGCTACTCTGAAATTGGGTGCATATATATTTATGATTGTTATGTCTTCTTGATGGATTAATCCTTTTATCATTATGTAGTGGCCCTCATTCTCTCTTTTTATGGTTTTTAGCTTAAAGTCTATTTTATCCAATATAAGAATAGGTATTCCAGCTCGTTTTTCATTTCTCTTTGCATGGTAAATTTTTTTCCATCCTTTCACTCTTAGTCTATGTGAGTCTTTATGGGTGAGGTGGGTCTCTTGAAGGCATCATATAGTTGGGTCCTCGTTTTTAATCCAGTCAGCCTGTCTGTATGTTTTGATTGGGGAATTTAATCCTTTTACATTAAGAGTTGTTATTGCAAATTGTTGATTTAATCCTAGCATTTTATTGATTTTTGTTTGGATGTCCTAAGTGTCTTTTGTTCCTTTCTGATTTACTGTTTGTTTTTTGTATTTTTTGGTTCCTTGGGTTGTAGATAAACTTTTTTTTTCTCATCATTGTTGCCATTTTTATTTTACTAGTGGGTTTTGATTTTTCTTGGGTTTTTATGGCAGTAGTAATTATTTTTCAGGTACCAAACCAGTACTCCCTTTAGAATTTCTTGTAAGGGTGGTCATGTGGTAGTGAACTACCGCAGTTTTTGTTTGTCTGAGAAATATACCATCTGCCCTTCATTTCAGAAGGATAGCCTTGTGGGGTAGAGTATTCTTGGCTGGAAATCTCTGTCTTTTAGTATTTTTTTTTCTGACCGGTAAGGGGATCGCAACCCTTGGCAAGGTTTGGTCAGCACCATACTCAGCCAGTGAGCGCACCAGCCATCCCTATATAGGATCCGAACCCGTGGCCTCAGCACTACCAGTGCTGCACTCTCCCGACTGAGCCATGGGCCTGGCCTTGTCTTTTAGTATTTTGAATATATCATCCCATTCCTTTCTGGCTTTTAGGGTTTGTGATAAAAAAATCTGATGTTAGTCTGATTGGGGCTCCTTTATATGTGATTTGATGCTTCTCTCTTGCAGCTTTTAAGATTCTCTCTTTGTCTTTGAGTTTTGCCAATTTGACTATAACGTCTTGAAGAAGACCTTTTTGGATTGAATACAGTTGGGGATCTTTGATCTTCCTGAATCTGAAGATCTATGTCTTTTCCTATACCTGAGAAGTTTCCTGCCACTATTTTGTTGAATTTGTTTTCAATGCAATCTCCCTTTTCCTCCCCTCTGGAATACCCATGGATTGGATATTTGAGCACTTAGGGTTGTCTGATATCTTTCTTAGATTTTCTTCAATGTTTTTAATTCTTTTTTTGTCTGCCTGTGTTATTTCAAACAGCTCATCTTCAAGGTCAGAAGTTCTCTCTTCTGCTTCTGCAAGCCTGCTGGTTAAACTGTCTATTGTGTTTTTTATTTCATTGAATGAATTCTTCAGCTCAGCCCTCTCTGCTACATTCTTTTTGAGGGCATTGACTTCCTTGTACATTTCTTCTTTCAGATCCTGTATACTTTTCCTAATTTCATTGTGTTGTCCAGCTAAGTATTCTTGTATCTCATTTAGTTTCCTTAGAATTATCACTCAAAATTCCTTGTCAGAACTTTCAAGGGCTTCTTGTTGTATAGGATCTAGAGCTTGAGAGTTATTACCCTTTGGTAGTGTTCTTTCTTGATTTTTAATATTTCTGGTATTTTCCTTTGATGTTTAGTCATTATTGCCGGTGATTTCATGGTTCACTGGTTTGACACTATTGTCTGTCTAGGATGCTGCTGGGGCTGCCAATTTGGCATGGCTGCTTCAGTGTCTGCTCGGTCGCCCACTGGCACCTAGGTGCATGGTTGCCTCAGGTCTTGGGCCTCTCCAGGGAGGCACCTCTCTGGTCAGTGCACACTCAGCAGGGCTGGGCATGGAGTGTGAGCAGTGGCGGTGAGGCCTACCTGCTCGGTCATGCATTGGCACTGCAGGGTGTGTGGTCTTTGCAGATCTCAGGCCTCTCTGGTGGGTGTGTCTCTTATCAGTGCACACTCAGCTGGGCTGGGGATGGATTGGGGTGGCAGAGAGGCCTACCTGCTCGGTCGTGCACTGGCACCATGGGGTGTGTGGTCTCCACAGATCTTGGGCCTCTCCAGTGGGGCGCCTCTCTTGTCGGCATGCACTCAGCCAGGCTATTCATTTGGATATTTTAAATCTTTTTTTTCTCCCCTTTTATTGGTTGTCTTTGGTGTTTTTTGGTTTTTTGAGGTGGAAAGATATAGTCTCTTTCTCTCTCTCATTTGCACTTTCCTTCTACCAGTGGGTTTTGTTCTTTCATGTGTATTTATTTGTGGTAGTGATTACTGTTTCTCATATTCCAGGTGGAGGACTCTCTTGAGGATTTCCTGTAGGGCTGGTCATTTGGTGGTGAACTCCTGTGGGTTTTTTTTTTTGTGTGTGTGTGTGGGGGAAATACACAGTTTTCCCCTTATTTCTGAAGGATAGCCTTGCTGGGTATAGTATTCTTGTCTTGCAGTTTTTTCTTTTAGTATTTTGAATATGTAATCCCATTTTCTTCTAGTCTGCAGTTTCTGTTGAGAAGTCTGCTGTTAGTCTGATAAGGGGCTCCCTTATAGGTGAGTTGACACTTTTCTCTTGTTTCTTTTAGGTTCTCTCTTTGTCTTTGAGCTTTGCCAGTTTGCCTATAATGTGTCTCGGAGAGGATCTTTTTCAGTTGAATCTGTTTAGGGATCTTTGAGCCCCCTGGATCTGAAGGTCCATGTCTCTCTCTATACCAGGGAAGATTTCTGTTATTATTTCATTGAATAGGTTTTCCATGCCTTTTCATTTCTCTTTCTCTTCTGGAACACCCATGATTCGAATGTTTGTGCACTTACATTTTTTAGCTCTCTTAGATTTTTTTAAAATTCTTTTTTCCATTTTTTTTGTCTACCTGGGTTATTTCAAAGAGATTATCTTCAAGATCAGAAATTCTTTCTTCTGCTTGTTCTAGCCTGCTGCTTAAGCTATTGGTTGTGTTTTTTATTTCATTGAGTGAATCTGTCAGTACCATGAATTCTGCAACATTCTTTTTTAAGGTATTAATCTCTTTGTAAATTTCCTCCTTTATAGCCTGTATTTTTTTTCTCATTTTATCATGTTGTCTAACTGAGTCTTCTTGTATCTCAGTGAGTACCCTTAAGATTGTTGCTCACAATTCCTTTCAGTCATTTCAAGGTGTTCCTGCTTTATAGGCTCTGGTATTTGAGTATTCTTTTGGTGTTGTCATATTTTCTTGGGTTTTCATATTTCTAGTATTCCTATATTGATGTCTGGTCATCTGGTAGAGCAGTTGCTTCTTCTATTACTCTGGAATGGGCTTTGAGGAGAGAGACATTCTCTTCTTTTTCTGATCTCTTTGGTGACTCTCCTTGTATCAATGCAGTCGAGTCTCTGGTGGGTCTCCTGCATGGTGGCTGTGGCTACAGCTGTAGTGTCAAGCTGCTTTTGTGACAGTTGTGGTTGTGGCTATGGCTTTGGTGGACCACCCACATGGAAGTGGTATTTTTGCCATACTCTCTTGCCTGCTTATAGGTGGGGGGTGCCACCCTCAGCTCCTGCCTAGGACCCTGGGTGCCACTTTCTTGCCTGCTTTCAGGCAGAGGGGGCAGGCTGCCCTCAGCTCCTGTCTAAGACTGTGGGTGCTGTTGTCTTGCCTGCTTTTGGGCAGAAGCTTTGATTTTTGTATGTTGGTTTTGTATCCTGCAGACTTACTGTATTTGTTTATCAGTTCTATCAGTTTTTTGGTGGAGTCTCTATGGTTTTCTACATACGGGATTATGTCATCTGCAAACAGATAATTTTATTTCTTCCTTTCTGTTTTTTTTTTTTTTTAAAGATGACCAGTAAGAGGATCTTAACCCATGACTTGGTGTTGTCAGCACCATGCTCTCCCAGTCTCCCAGTGAGCTAACCAGCCATCCCTATATGGGATCCGAACCTGCAGCCTTGGTATTATCAGCACCACACTCTCCCGAGTGAGCCACGGGCCGGCCCTATTTCTTCCTTTCTGATTTGGATGGTTTTACTTTCTTTTTCTCACCTAATTGCTCTGGCCAGGGTTTCCAGTAGTGTGTTTAATAAAGGTGGAGAGAGCAGGCATCCTTGCCTTGTTCTAGATCTTAGAGGAATAGCTTTCATTTTTTTCCGTTGCTTATGATGTTCGCTGTGGGCTTGTCATATATGTCCTTTATGGTGTTGAGTTAATTTCCTTCTATTACCTGTTGTGTTCAGAGTTTTTGTCATGAAAGGGTATCGACTTTTGTCAAATGCTTTTTCTGCATCTTTTGAGATGATCATGCAATTTTAATCCTTTATTTTATTAATGTATTGTATCACATTTATTGATTTGCACATGTTGAAACATCCTCTCATTCCAGAGGTAAACCTCACTTGGTCATGGTGCATGATTCTTTTAATGTGCTGTTGAATTTGGTTTGTTTGATATTTTTGCTTGATATTACTTTATTTGGTAAATATTTTGTTTGATGAATATTTTGTTTGCTAATATTTGGTTTATTTGATAATATGTTTCATAATATTTTGTTGGAGATTTTTGCATCTATGTTCATCAGGCATATATAGTTTTCTTGTCTTGTGATGTCTTCATCTGGTTTTGGTATTAGCATGATTCTGGTGTCATAAAATGAGTTTGAAAGTGTTACCTTTTCTTCTATTTTTGGAAGAATTTAAGAAGGATTAGTATTTGTTTTTTAAATTTTTGGCAGGATTCACCTGTAAGTAAACTGGTTCTGGACTTTTTTAGGGGAGCAGGGGGAAGTGTTTAATTACTAATTAGTCTTGTTATTTGTTATTGGTGTTACTGGTGTGATTGGTCTTTTCAGACTGCCTATTCTTGATTCAGTTTATGTGGGTGCATGTTTCTAGGGGGTTATTTTTTTATTTTAGGCTGTTCAATTTGTTGGTGTGTAACTATTTATTATAGTTTTTTTATAATCTCTTTTATTTCTGTGTTATTGGTTGCAATGTCTTCTTTTTCACTTCTAATTTTGTTTATTTGAGTCTCCCACCTTTTTTTCTTAGTCTAGATAAGGATTTGTCAATTTTGTTTGTATTTTCAAAAAGCCAAATCTTAGTTTCATCAATATTTCTATTCTTTTTCTATTTTTATTTTCCTGATTTCTACTCTTTAAAAAAATTTTTAGTGCTTCCTTTCTTCTGCTAACTTTGGGTTTTGTTCTTCTGCATTTGGTCCTCAATGTGTAAAGTTAGGTTGTTTGTTTGAGATCACTCTTTCTTTTTTTTTTAAACAAAATTCACATTTTATTTAGATTGAAATAAACTATACAAAATTGATTTTCCTCACCAAAAATAACAGCAATATTTTCTGTATTATTTCTAGATAAATCACAAAACACTTTAGGCTTTTCAGGTTTTGCTTATAAATCAAGATGAGGTAGTAGATATAGTCATGGAAAAAGACAGAAGAAAACAGACAAGTCAGTTGTCAGTATCCATGGCCTCTGATTCTGTCTTGACCATGAAGCACAAGTGTTCAACATATACCTGCTAAAAAGCATATGGAGATGTAGGCTCAACAAAGGAATGTAAACAGTAACCACCAGATGAGGAACAATGGCAGGCTCTTCCATTCGAACTTTAACTGTAACTTGTTCCTCTAAGTTTATTTGATAAAGACAAAATCTACACTGAAATCCTTATTTGGTGAGTTCACAAGTTTCTCTTTCTGTTAATTCCCTTAATTGTCCATTACAGATTTTCAACAACATACTTAAAACTCCCACTAGTCAAAGGTCAATTGTGAGTTTCAATGTAACATTTTATCAAACGTATTCCTTCCTCCCACACCTCCTTAAAATTTATTTCTTCAAAGAATTTATAACTCAATACCCGACAAATGGATCCATGGTGATAATAAATGTTATGTCTAGAATGACTTATCTGAAACAATTCCAGAGTACCATTAGCAGAGATCACACAGAAGTGACACGTGGCACTTTCAATGCTATCTTCTGGAAGAACAGATAGGTTTTCAAAGCATGAGAGTTCAAACAGGGGCCATTTAAATAGAAAGATTATCAATGGCTAATGTACTCAATAGGAGGCCCACAGGCAAAGATATCCAGTGGTTAAGTGGCCTACATATACCTTACAGATATTCTTCCAAATATCAAACATAAGAGAAAGCTTATTTTTAAAGTCTCTTAGGTATTTTCAATGGTTTCTGAATTATCTGTAGGAAGCTCTGACTTAGTTGTATAGAGTTTGATATATGTGTCCACCATTAAATCCAGATCATGTTTTATATCAAAATTTATGTTAAACAAAGCTAAGTTACTTGACCTTTGGTCTGTCAAAGTGTTCCTCAAGTATGCTTTGAGATGCTTTCGTCCATTTTCATAGCTCTCATTCTCAACCTTCATCACAGGAAGAATACATAGGACCTTCAGCAATGCATACACATTAGGGAAAAACTTGATGTCAGGCAGATGGAGGGCTTCATAAATGGTGGATGGAAGTTCTATATCTTTCCCTCTGTGTTTCCATTTGGTTCTCCAACAATGAAGCTCGGCTGAGAGTGTGTCAGGATTGGGTAAGTCACTTCTGTACATGTCAGCATGGTGTTCTTCTGATGTATTGAATTTCAGCTGTCCCATGACTGAGGGTACCAGAGATAAGCATTTAAGAGCCTTGAGGTGCTGTTCTGAGAATATATCTTTAAGTTCCTGAATAATATGCTCCACTATTGGAACACTTAGGGTTTCTTTATAGTAACTCTCAGAGGTTAGGTGAGATTCCAAGTTACCTTGCTGAGCTCTGAGGAATTTCCCAGGGAGTTTCATTTGAATATCAAGTTTGGTTGCCAAATTTGTGGCTTCCTCAAACCAAAACTCATGATAAACTTCAATATTTTCCATCACTTCATTGAGTGAATGCAGTACTGCAGTTAAGCTACTGGCTGCAAAAAAGACATCAGAGGTTTGCCCCTGGAGATTTTTTCCCAAAGGCTCTTGTAAAAGAGAGGACATTTTTAAGAACAACAATGGTAACAACAAAATCAAAATCTGTTATTGCACTACAGAGTACAAATTCTCTGCCAGCTATACAATTATTCTATCTAATACTTGTGTCACTATTTATACCATCTAAACATAAAGCAAGTGCTTGCAGGAGGTCCACTAAAATTTCAAAAGCATCATGCCTGCCTGTCCACTGAGAATGGCAAATTTCCTTCAGTTCTCTACTCCTTTCTTCACTGTTCTGAAAAAGAACAGAAATCACATTGTCAAGTTCTAAAAGCAGTTGTGGTGATTGATGGAAAAAAGAACAAACTTCCTCAATTGTTCCCAGTGCAACAGATACTCCCATAACAGGGACTGATTTTGCCAACCACATATTTAAGGCACAGGAAGAGCAAAGTGTGTAGATAGCTTGGGGATATTTCTCTAAAAGTCTAGAAGCAACAACTTTCATTTTGGAAGAAAATCCACTGGACACAATGTAAGCTTGGCCACGACAATAGTCCATGTTTAGGCCCCACTTCTCAGTTATTGTAGTGTGAAATTTCACAGCCAAAATTTCTGCATCAGCTTCATAAGGCAGGAAGGCCACAAATTCCTCTTGCAGATTATGAGATTCATCGACAAACCTCACCAACACAGGTAGGTGCTCCTCTCCTGCTATGTCCACTACATCATCAGTGATAATAGAAAAGAAGTGTGAATCTCTTACTTCCCTGAGAGTTTCTTCCCGAATACAGCTCTCACGGATCTCCAGCATCTGTTTCTGCTGTGTTTTCGAACAGAACAACGTGTTAACTGCTGTTGTCTCAAAGCGCTTTCTCAGGACCTCTTCACCAGAATTTATCCGGCACTCCAGCAGTGCTTGAAAGTTATCAGGAGTAAAGAGACCTTCTGGGATTTCATCAGCCTCATGTCCATCCAGAGGTATGTTTTGTTTTCCCATAAGAATCAAAATTTCAAATAGAGATTTTAAGTATTCTTTGTTTTCCTTCTCTTCAAGGGATAGAGGTAAGATATCTTCATCGTGTTCTTCACCTCCTTCTTCTGCACTGGGGTTCTGAGCATTACTGTTGTTGGTTTCTTTACGTTTTTGTTCCTGTTCAGAAGTTTCATCAATTTTTTTTTTTCTGTTTCAGTGTCCTGATTTCATCTTCACTCAATTCTGTGTCTACTATGTGGATTGTTCAAATGACTGGTAAGATCAAATATTGTTGGTATTGCATTATCTCAAAGAACTGTCCTGTAAGGACTAGTTCTACAGATCATAGAAGTCTCAAAGTGTTTGGCACATAATCAATAATGTTTATTGAGTTGATCAGGTGTTTTATCTTCTAAGTCTGCTCTCCTACAATTTTCCACCCACTTCTGGCATCTGGCCGGATCCCGCAGGAACCTGAAGAAGGCCAGGTCGGACTGCGTGCTCTTCCGCGTGCAATTGGGTGCAGCGCAGAAGTTCGGCATCGAGGCCCGCCCGTCGGGCCGGGGAGGGGAGCTGGGCTGGCCGGTTGGCCCATCATTCTTCTTTTTTAATGTAAGCATTTATAGCTATAAAATTCCCTCAGCACTGCTTCTGCTGCATCCTATAAGTTTTGATATGTTGTATTTTTATTTTCATTTGTCTCTAGATCTTTTAAAATTTCCCCTTTGATTTCTTGTTTGACCCAATGGTTATTCAAAAGTGTGTTTAGTTTTCACGTACTTGTGAATTTTCTTTTCTTACTGTTATTGGTTTCTTGTTTTATTCCATTGTGGTTTGAAAAGATACTTAGAATAATTTTGATCTTCTTAAATTTATTAACACTTTTTTGTGACCTAGCACATGCTGTATCCTGGGGAATGTTCCATAGCACTTGAGGAGAATGTGTATTCTACTGCTGTTGGGTGGAATGTTCTATTATATGAATTTGGTCTACAGTGTTGTTCAAGCCTGTTGTTTTCTTATTTATTTTCTGTCTGGATGATGTAGCTATTATTGAAAGTGGGGTATTGAAGTCTCTTATTGTATTGTATTGCTGTATATTTCTCCCTTCAGGTCTCTTATTATTTGCTTTATATATTTAGGTGCTCTGATGTTGGGTGCTTATATATTTATAATTGTTATATCTTCCTGTTGAATTGACTCCTTTGTTATATAATAACCAAATTTGTCTTTGTGAAAATTTTTGACTTAAAGTGTATTTTGTCTGATACAAGTTCCTACAGCTGCTTTCTTCTGGTTACCATTTTCATAGAATATCTTTAAAAAATTTTTATCTTATCACTTTCATTCTGTGTGTCCTTATAAAGTGAGTCTTTTGTAGACAGCACATAATTGCATCTTAGGTTTTTTTTTTTAGTCCATTCAGCCACTATATATCTTTTGATTGGGAGAGTTCATCCATTTACATTTAAAGTAATTGTTGATATGTAAAGACTTACTGTTGCTATTTAGTTAATTGTTTTCCATTTCGTGTACCCTTTGTTCTTTCTTCCTGTCTTGCTTGCTGTCTTGTTTTGTGATTAATGATTTTTTAGTGACATGCTTTGATTCTTTTCTGTTTATATTTTGTGTGTCCACTATAAGATTTTTTCTTCGTGGTTACCATGAGACTTGCATAAAATAGATTATAGTTATAACAGTCTATTTGTTTTGTTTCTGTTTTTGTTTTGGTGGTTGGGCGATACAGGGATTGAACCTTTTTTTTTGGTGGCTGGCTGAACAGGGATTGAACCCTACATCTTCATGTTATCAGCACCATACTTTCTAACCATCTGAGCTCACTAACCAGCTCCTAACAGTCTATTTTAAAGTTGATAACTTAATTTTAGTCAAATACAAAAAATCTATACTTTTACCTTCCCCATCCTCACTTTATGTTATTGATGTCAGATTTTACTTGTTTTTATTTTGTGTATCCAATAACAAGTGTTTGTGGTTATAATTATTCTTATTACTTTTGTCTTTTAACTTTTATACTAGGGTTGGAAATGATGCCACCATTACATTTTAATGTTATTCTGTATTTGTCTATATATTTACTTTAACCAGCAAGTTTTAAATTTTCATATGCTTTCACGTTGCTGTTTAGAATCTCTTTATTTCAACTCAAAGAACTCCCTCTACCACTTCTTGTAAGGTAGGTCTAGTGATGAACTCCCTCAGTTTTTGTTTGCCCTGGAAAATCATTGTCTTTCTTTTACCTTTATAGGACAGTTTGCTAGGTATGGTATTCTTGGTTGGCAACCTTTTTTTTTCTTTTAGTACTTTGAATTTATCACTCCACTCTTTCCTAGTGTGCAAGTTTTCTGCTGAGATAATCCATGGATAGCCTTATGGAAGGTCCTTTTTATGTGATGAGTCACTTTTTTTTTTTGCTGCTTTCAAAATTATGTCTTTGTCTTTGCATGTTGACAATTCAATTATAATGTGTCTTGGTTTAGACCTCTTTTCTTCTAACCTATTTGGTAATTTGGGCTTTATGAATCTAGATGTCCATCTCTCTCCCCAGATTTGGGAATTTTTCAGCCACTATTTCTTTAAATAAACTTTTGGCCTCTTTTTTATTTCTCTTCTCCTCCTGGAGATACCATAATGGCATAGTGGTTCCTTTGATGGTATCCCACAAGTCCTATAGGTTTTCTTCACTCTTTTTTATTCTTTTATATTTTTCTTCTTTGAATGGATAATTTCTAATGATTTGTCTTTGAATTTGTTGATTTTTTTCTTTTGTTTGGTTGAGCCTGCTGTTGATACTTTCTATTGATTTTTTCAGTTCAGTCCATGTCATGTATTCCTTAGCTCCAGAATTCTTTCTTTCTTTCTTTTTTTTAAGGTTTCTAGCTCTTTTAAAAATCTCTCTCTTTTTTTCATGTCCTCTTATCCTGATTTTGTCTGACTGTCTGTTGGTGTTCTCTTGTAGCTCACTAAACTTCTTTAAGAGGATTATTTTGACTACTTTTTAAGGAAGTTCTTAGTTTTTCACTTCTTTGGCATTGTTTACTGGAGCCTTATTTTGTTCTTTTGGTGGTATCATTTCCCTGATTCTTCCTGATCCTTATGGCAGCGTCCTTTGCAGAAATGAGAGTGGGAAGCATGCCAGGTTCTGAGACTCCCCTTTACATGCACCTGCTTTAAATATACACTGGGGGTCATGGGAGAGTTTATTCAAGTCACAAACCCACAACATAAGATGGTGGACAAGAGTTTCTCTTTGTATTTCTTTGAACAAGAAGAATAAGGCAAGGTGATCCCTGAAGCAAGATGCTTCAAACTGTTGGCTCTGAAGATGAAAAAAGGTGCCACAAGCTGCAATGAATGTAAGCAATGCAGTTCTAAAAGCTGGAAGAGGCAAGAAAATAGATTTTCTCTGAGAGCCTCTGGAGGGATCACAGCCCTACTGACATCTTAATTTTGGCCCAGTGAAACTGATTTTGGGCTTCTGACCATAGAGACTGAACTTTAAGGGAATAAATGTGTTTTTTTATTTTTTATTATTAAATAAAATTTAATAACAAGGAAAATATTTATAAAAGGTGATAAGTAAAAAAAGCAAGCCACAGAACTATACGTACACAGTTCAGTCCCCAAATAGTTATTTATGTTTGTGTATGTTTGTGTGTGCACATTGGAAGGTGTTATATGTATGTACAATAACATATATAAAATCTGGAAGGAAAAGTGTTAGTAGTGCTTATCTTGGATGCTGGATGACTTAAAAATAATACACATTCCATTGCATATGGGAATACTTAGTTATGGTTTGAAAGAATTCAACACAGAAGAAGCAGAGATGAGATACAAAGTTAGAACAAGAGAATCTTGACATTTGGGCTTCTGGATCCAGTCATGCATGAACCCATTTTCCCTTCATACTTTCTACAATTTTGTTGAATATACAAATATGTTATTCACACTTTTGTTTTTTTTTAATGTAGGCTTAAACTGAGTTTCTATCACTTGAATTAAATTTGTGTTTTGTTTTAAGCCATCAAGGTTATGGCAATTTGTTACTGCAGCATAGAAAATGAATGCACCTTCCCTACCCCCACGTTCACCTCACTTTCTTCTTGGAGAATCTGAACGCTCAAGATACTGCTGCTGCATTTGTGGACCACAATCTGGACTGTGGTTGAGACCTGGTCTATTGCCTCCTCTCTAAGACTATACACAATACTTGTTTGAAACAATAAAAAATGGAAAGAATAAACCAGACCTTTTGGTTACATGATTTTGGGTTATGTGATGTAAATAATTCAGGTGGATTTTTTTTAATCCAATAAAATGAGTTTTTTTGTTTCAAATCAAGCAGTTAATATTGCATTTACAAAGTTGACTAGTTTTATACAATTCAGCATCTTTCCCTTCAAAATGATTTTTTTCTAAATGGAATTTATTCATTTTTTATCAGATGAATCAAATTTATACTCACTGAAAAAAAACATTTACGTTCACTGATGTTGCTTATTTCTGCCCTGATTTCAATAATTGCCTCTGTTCTACTCCAGGTACTCTCTGGATAGAATCTGAGGCCAGGTAGCTCCTTAGAGTCTCTGGATTCCTCATCCGTTGTGAAAAGGAAAACGAGTCTCTAGATTTCCCAGGAAGAGGGTGTGACAATGCTCGTAAGGTGATTAGTGTTTCTTGCTTCAGAAACAGGTGTGACCACAGAGGGTGGTGCCAGTGTCTGTAGGCCAAACTCCTCCTGAACTGAGCAAGTAAAAACATGCCCTTGTCTAACTGAGCTGGAGGAATGAAGGGGTACAATTCAAAGGCCCAGTGTTACATCCCATATCTTAGATCATGGAACTGGGGCTGACCTTACGGATCATGAGGACACTGAACCAAGGGCTGGAGTGAGGCTTATTCAGGGTTACATGCTGTGACTGTGACAGAGCCTGAACTCTGCTCTTTATTCTAGGCTGCCTCTCCTTTGGCAAATGCTTATTAAGCACCAGCTGTTTGCAAGGTGCAGTGGTGCTCCATCTTGCCCCTGTGCTCCTTATCTTGTTCTATGCCTTCTGTCTGGCTCTTCCAGTTTACCCCTTCTCCCTGAATCATTATAACTGGTCTTTCCAAATGCTACTCACGTGACTCTTCTGGGGAGCTTTCTCTGATCTCCTGTCTCCCAGGGCATAGCTTCCACTCAGTGCCTTTTTTGGAAGCTCTGGAGCACCTTGTGGATATCTTTGTCATAGTACTTATCACCTTGTATGGGTATGGAGGTCAGCTATTTCCTTGTTGTTTTGTCTCCCCACTAGTCTCTGAGTCTTCAAAGGTGTGAGCCTAGTTTTATTTATCTCTGTGTTGTAAGTATTCTTTGCAATTCTAGGCATGTAGTAGGGGCTATGTTTATTATTATTATTAGTAGTAGTATTGCCTTATTAATTGAACACTATGTGCCAGGCATTGTGCTAAGCATATGCCACATTATCTCGATTATCACTACAACAGATTTGTGGAATAGGTATTGTTATTCTCATTTTGCAGAGGAGAAAACTGAGGCTCAGAATGGTTAAGTAATTTGCTCAAGGTCATACTACTCGCAAATGATAGAGCTTGGATTCATACTTAGGTCCGTTGGACTTCAAAACTCTGCTTAGTAAATTATTATTTTTTTTATTTTTATTTTTTTTGTCTTTTTTCGTGTCTGGCAACGGATTGCAACCCTCAGTGTTGCGCCCGTACCGGACCGGGACCGGCAACGGGATCGCAGCCCTCAGTGTTGCACCCGCACCTCGCTCAGCCAATGAGCGGGAACCGGTCTGTATGTGGGATCCGAACCCTTGGCGGGAGCGCTGCCGCGCTCCCAAGCGGCGCACTGTAGCAGTGCGCCACCGGGCCGGCCCTCTGCTTAGTAAATTATTAATGAAAGAAAGAATAAATCAATGAGCAAAAGGCACCATGCTGGACTGGTGGGAAGTATACAGACAAGTTAATTATGTATTCTGTATTTGAGAAGGCATGTAACCTGCTTGGATAGAAAACAGATACATTATACTAGGATAGAAAACAGGTACATAATACTAAAGCCTAGCTCTACCCATATTAGGGTCACAGAGAAAGTGCTTTGGGGGTCAAGAGGAGGGGGCAATTACTTCCATTCGGAGTGGAGTATAAGGAGGTTTCATGGGATGAGAGACCAAGCCTTGTAAGACAGTAAAATTCAGATAGGTGGAGGTGGCAGATGGAGCAGTGGGCAGGATAGTCTTGCAAACTTGGTGGAGGAAACAGCACTGACCAAATGCAGAAGCAGAAGGGAGATACTGGGAACAGCACCTAGTCCAGCTGGGTTAGACTTAGGATGAGTGAGGAGAGGAGGTAGAGGGGAAGGGAAGCAGAAAACAGGTTGGTACCAGATAGTGTAGGACCTTGAACATCAGGCTTTGGGATTTCTTTTGTAGATGTGGGGAGCCCCTAACAGTTTTGGGTCAGATGGTGACATGGCAAATTTCTCAGGATGGATTGGAGGAAGGGAAAACTTGAAGGATGGAGCCCACAAGAGTTAGTTGCAATAATCCAGGGAGAGATGATGTGGCCTAGTCTGGGACGCTGCTGGGGAAAGCAATGAGGAAAACACTAGAAGAGGCGTTATACAGGATGACTCCATAGGGTCCAGAAACTGGCTAAGGGATGAAATAAAGGCAAGAGTCAAAGGAGCACCACAGGATTGGAAGGCCCGAATTCTGGTTCCACCTGAGTCACGTGGCCTCACTGGGCCTCAGTGTCCCGTTTGTGAAAGGTAGGGGGGGATGAGTAATGTCATCTCTGGTGGTTTTTCCAGGGTTCATGTTCAAGCTACTTTTTAATTTCTAGTTCTTCAAAAGAAGCCAGGTGAGTTGTAACTGGGGTGAGCAGATCAGGATACACAGACCCGTTGGCATCCTCGGGGTGGTGAGCTGACTTGGGTAACACTTCAGCTCCGGGTTCCTCGATGAGGTCGCCGAGGAGCTGTGATTACTGTTACACATGTGTAATCAGGGAGCTGTGATAACAGTATCAGGTACTCTGCTCCCTTAGACAGTTTTTGCAGTGGAAATATGTTAGCATGACTTAGGTTATAGCCTGAATTGTGTACCTTCAGAGAGGGGAGTGTGTGTTTTCTTGACCTCTCAAAGTACCAATTCATTATGTGATAAGGCTCAACTTATGGGCCTTGCGAAAGGTTGCGGAGAAAGAGCCAAGGGATCTGAGCTGAGCAGAGCTTCCTGGAATCTCCTGTCAGTCCCTCCACCCACAGGCCATTAGGACTTTGGGCTCCCGCCAGAACCTGAGTCTGGCGCAGCTGGAAATGTGGGAAGAGGGGCCAGTAGCATGAACTTGGAACCCCTGAAAGGATAAAGGAGGCCAATGGGCTGAGGAGTCAGGTGGATGCTGGTGGAGGTGGGTTGCTGTGAAGCACATAGTTTCAAAGAGGAGCAGTTGACCAAAAAGGAGAAAGGACTTGTCAGGGTGGCAGAGTGAATCTGGGGTGGGACAGGGACTGGAAGCCGGGATTTTGAGTTCCTTTCCAGAGTTTTTTTTTCTTTTTCTTTTCTTTTTTTTCCCCCCAGGACACCCTCTCTGGGCACATATTTTTATTTACTTATTTATTGGTAGCTGGCCCGTACAGGAGTCCAAACCCTTGACCTTGGTGTTATAACACTGTGCTCTAACCAACTGAGCTAACCGGCCAGGCCCTTGGGCACATATTTTTAATGTGCAGTTAAGGGCACAAATTCTAGTTCTGTCCTTCATTAGCTGTGTGACCTTGGGCAAGTTACCTAACCTAGGTATCACTTTCCTCATCTATAAACGGGATAATAGCACCTATGTCATAGGGTGTTGTGAGGATTGAAGGAGATAAGATTGGTAATGCACTTACTACCGTGCTCAATAAATAATAGCAAGCAACTGATTAATGATAGCTCTTTTATTAGTCTTCTAATAATGATCTCTTGAAAATTCATTTTCTTGGTCTAAGGGAGGGAAGGTTTATGCCACTTCTGAACATCACTCTCTTCCCTGGACCTCTTTGATGTCCTGTATACTTTCTTTCTTCCCCCACCACTTTGGACTTGTCCTGTCTGTGATCATCCTTTAACACATATACATACATGCATGCATGTGTATGTGCATGCACACGCACACACACACACACACACACTCTGCTCTAGGCCCTAAAACACACTCCTACTAACAGTATATGAGAGTGCCCATTTTCCCTTACCCTTGTCAACACTGGATATCATTAATCTTCTAGACATCTGACAATCTTATAGGTGGAAAATATCTTATTTTAATTTTTTTCTTTGATTACTAAGATCTTATTCTTCCAGTGTTGGCAGATACCCTGGGGTGGAATAATGTTGGGAACTGTTTCATAAGAAACCACCCTGTGGACCAATTCATTAGAATCCCAGAGTCCTTGAGAATTACCTGAGAGCAATGCCTGAAGAGCCCAGCGTTTACATGGGGAAGGAGTGTAGAACTAGGATTTCTGGCTTTGCTCATCAGAGACCCTGTGGGCAGGGGGATTGCACTAGACCAGGAACCAGGGGTCCAAGGTCCCAGTCCCAATCCTGCCATTGATTCACTTGGGACTCACAAGTTCCTGGCCCTCTGAGCCACAGTGTGTTCGTCTGTCAAATGACAGGTGGATTTCATGCCCTCCACGTCCTAAGACCACAGAGACACTCCCAGTACCTGTGCCAGGTGGCAGAGGTTGCTGCCTCTCAGTCACAAGGCTGTTGTGAGGTGGTTGTGAGATGAGAGGTGAGAAAGTGCTTTGTTAACAGAAAAGAGCAATGTGAATGTAAGAGCTTAGGTTTTTAAAAAAATTAACTTTTGTTATTCCATACAAATGTCTGGAGAGTTCTTTCCATTTCTGAGAGAAATGTCATTGGAATTTTGATGGGGATTGCATTGAATTTATATATCACTTTAGGCAGTATGGCCATTTTCACTATGTTGATTCTTCCAATCCAAGAGCATGGGATATCTTTCCATCTTCTTGTATCCTCTCTAATTTCTCTCAGCAGTGGTTTGTAGTTCTCGTTATAGAGATTTTTCACATCCTTGGTTAGCTCAATTCCTAGGTATTTTATTTTTTTGGTGGCTATTGTAAATGGGCAGGCTTTCTTGATTTCTCTTTCTGCATGTTCACTATTGGTGAATAGAAATGCTACCGATTTTTGTGTGTTGATTTTGTATCCGTAATAACTTCGTATAGCATACATTATACGAAGTTATACGAAATTATTTCCTTAATGAAATTTTCTAGAAGTAGTATTTCTGGGTCAAAAGGCACTCATAGAAAAAGAAGCACCACATGTTCTCACTCATTGGTGGGAGCTAAAAAATAAACAAATTAATTCACCCACATACACACACAAAAAAAGACCGGGGGGTGGGGGGGAAGAAGATATAACAACTATACCTTTTTGAAGTTGTTACAACAAGCAAACGGAAAGGACATTCTTGGGGGGGAGGGGAGAGAGGGAGGAGGGAGGGAGGTGTCGGTGATGGGCCATAATAATCATATACATTGTATATTGACAAAATAAAAATTTAATGAAAAAAAAATAAACTGACACTCTGGTTTTAAGAAAAAAAAATTAACTTGATTAAGGTATAATTTGCATACAATAAGATACATAGATTTTAAGTGTACTGTTGGGTGAGTTTTGACATATTTACACCCACAGAGCCACCACCCCAATCAAGATATAGAACATTGCCAACACCCTAGAAAGTTCTCTCGTATCCCTTTGCAGCCAATAATCCTTCTGCCCCAGACAACTACTTTGTTTTCTATCACCATACACTAATTAGTTTTGCTTGTTATAGAGCTACATATGAATGGAATAATAAAGTATGTACTGCTTTATATTTGTCCTCTTTCATTAATCCGGTGTCTGTGAGATTCATGCATGTTGTGTGTATCATAGTTTGTTCCTTTTCATTGATGAGCTGTCTTCCACTGAGTGAGTACACCACAATTTATTTATCCATTTACCTGTTAATGGACATTTGGCTTGTATCTAGTTTCTGGCCACTATGAATAAAGCTGCTATGAACATTTGTATACAAGTCTTTTTGTGGATAAATCTTTTCATTTCTCTTGAGTAAATACTTAAAAGTGGAATTGCTGGGTTGTAGAGAATATGTAGGTTAAGCTTTATAAGAAATTGTAAGAATTTGTTTTGAACAATGTTTTTAGAAATAGCAGAGCATTGAATTAGTAGCTCAGAGGCCAGGCCATGGCCTTAGATACCACTCTTACTAAAATGAAGGGGTGAGTTGAATGCTTTTAACCTTGATCAGTGTGAAGAGTCTATTATTCTTAGAGGCTGTGGAAATCCAAACCCTGACCCATACCTAACTCAGGAATTAAAGGAACTGACTCTCAAGGCCACTCACTAGCAAGTCTCTGTGCTCAGGAAGGCACAAGCTGCCCTCCCATATGAGGGTGCTGGAGTCAGGGAGGGTTATGTGGGGATAATCACAATATTAATAACAGTTGCAGTTTAAAGAGGCCTTTTCCCGAAAGAGCTCACAGCCCTTTTACATGGAAAAATGACTTTGGAGTATACTTTGCACTGAAGGATGCTCTCCCAGCCCAGGTGCTTTCTCAAGGAGTGGAAGTGGGAAGCAAGCAGTGAGTGACTCATGATGAGTCAAATCAAGGGATTAAACTGGGACCTGGGGTGATGCTGGCTGGAGAGTGGAACAAATGGGCCCTGTGGAGTGGCCCTCCATTAAAAATGAGCCACTGTGGTTGGATGCATGCCTAAGCCTATAAAAAAAAAAATCTCAGTTTGGCTTCTCTGTTCTTTTCAAGCACAACACTGAGCCATCTGCTCTCTCTCATCAGCAATTACTGTCTCATAGAGGATCAGTTATTTGCTTTGCCTACCCATCAGAGCCAAACTGAAGCTGGGAGATCAATCAGCGGACCCTCCCCCAATAACAGAATCACTCCAAAGACAAACAGGGATTTTAGGGTTTCCCATTTTGAATCATCATGGTGGTTCATTCTGTAAGTCTAGCCAATTTAGAATTGATGGTTCTTCATCTCAGACTTTTATTCTGTGCTTTGGGGTTGATATTTGTGTATATGTCTATGTGGGTATATATTTGTGGGGATATTTATATATGTGTTTGTGTATATATAGTTCCATTTCTGTGTGTGTTATATAATATTTTAATCAAAGTTAACTTAAAAACATTAGGCTAAGCCCCAGGCGGTTGATTGTCGCACCCGTGTCATTCATAATAATGAGAATGACACTCACTCCTCTTTTCTTGCTTCCTGGTGGGATTTCCCAAACTTGGAAAACCCCGATGGAAGAGTTTGCCTAAGACCCTTAGAAAATCCCAGGGATCAGAGACACTTGACAGTGGATTAGGTTTTTTCCCTCTTGCTCAGACAGATAATTCTTTAACTGAATCTCTGCCTTATTGGTTTGTCTTACCAATTTCTGGTGTCTCAGCAGGGACAGATCATCATTTGGAAAGGTGTGTGTGTGAACTGCGTTTATTTATAATGACTCCTCAATAATAGTTTCTGTGGGTAGAGAATGAGGATAGTGTTAAATAGTAGTGAGGGGTCTTTCCATTGGCTGTCAGCATCTATGACTACTGGAAAGCACATGTATGAGAGGTAAGCCCTTTCTGGGAAGCCAGTTTTGTGGTTCAGTTATCTTTATGCTCATAAACATTGACTGTGTGATCAAGTCCACTTCCTCCACCATACTTTAAGCCCAGGGCAGATAAAAAAACTAAACAGGAGTCTGCAGACCTTATCTGCTTATTTTCTTATATAATTTTGATACATGTTTTCAAATTACGGTTGGAGGAGGCACCAATTTTTGCTCCCACCAGTGACGTGTGAGAGTCCATGTCTCCTCTCACAATACAATGTGTCATCAATTTGTTTATGATCTTTTCCAGTCTGATAGGTAAAGAATATTATCTCACCATAGTTTTACTTTGCATTTATCTTATTAGAGTGAGATTTGGTGTCTTTAAAAATGTTTGTGTGCTATTTGTATTTCCTTTTATAGGAACTAACTTTTTTTTTGTTCCTTTTTCAATTGGGATTGGTTGCCATGGATGCTGAGACTATGGATGAGCAAATCTTGTGGGCCAGTTCAGAGCAGAGATCAATCAATATCCCCTAAACTTCCTCTCTCTGCACTCATCATTTATACACACTCCTTTGGCATTTTAACCCATTCACTGCCGACATCCTTTGTGGCTCAAGTTCCTGAATTTCCATTGACCCTGTTTTTGCTGTTTCGACAGATGTTCAGGTTGTTCCATATTTGATACTGGATGTGGTTTTACCCAACCTGAATCACTCCCTTCCTTCCCAGGGTTACCACCCTGGGAAACCCCATTCTCCTTAGTCAGCAACACCTTAAGTTCTAGTGCACTGTCTTTTCACTGATGCATGCCAACTCTATCATGAAGTAGCACAGAATTACTCATCTTTATAAACATCTTTAAACTCCCTGACTCAATACTATTGCCATTGCTACAATGGGATCACTGTTACCTCACAATATCTCTGATGCCTGGTGTGTCATAGAGGTGGAAAGTGTCACAGCCAGGGCAGGAAACAGCTCTCCTAGTGCTTAGTTCAGAGTGCTTTCATTGATCTATCCATGCATCTATTATCCATCTACCCATATACTCATCCATTCATTATCCACTTATCTAGTATCTGTCCCCCATCCATCCACCTGTCCATCCATCCATCCATCCATCCATCCATCCATCCATCCATCCATCAACCATCCACCTATTCATCCATCCATTTATCATCTATCTGTGCATTCATTCATCCACTAGCCCATTCTGTGATTATTCTTTATTTCCAAAAGTATTAAAAATACCTACACATTCATGTTCATAGCAGTATCGTTTATGATAGCCAAAAGGTGGAAACAACCCGAGTGTCCATCAATGAATGAATGGATAAACAAAGTGTGGTATATACATACAATGAATATCATTCAGCTTTAAAAAGGAAGAAAATTCTGACACATACTCCAACGTGGATGAAGCTTGAGGACATCATGAAATAAGCCAGTCACAAAAGAACAAATACCACGGTATGCTTCCACTTATATGAGGTACCCAGAGTAGTCAAATTCAGAGACAGAAAGTAGAATGGTGGTTACCAGGGCAATTGGGGTTGGAGAGGGATGGGAGGAGGAGGATGGAGAGTTATTGTCTTAATAGTTATTATTTAATGGGTACAGAGTTTCAGTTTTGTGAGATGAAAGGAGTTCAGTGGATGGATGGTGGTGATGGTAGCTCAAGAATATGAATGTATTTAATGCCTCTGAAGCACACACTTGAAAATGGTCAACAGTAAATTTCATGTTATGTGTATTTTATTTTACCACAATGAAGAAAATGCCTACAATAAGATTTATTTAGTCAACAAATATTTCTTGAGCTTGTTTACATTCCAGGCCATGTGTACTAGGCACTGGAAATAGAGCAGTGAATAAGAGAGACAAAGTCCCTGCCTTCACAGAGCTTCCCTTCTAGTGGAGAAGACAGGAATAAATAAACAAAGGCAAAGAAATAAACAAGATATTCATATTTTGTTATGAGTACTATGAAAGTCAAAAACTGGGATGGGGGTGGGATTGTTTTAGTTAGGGTGGTGGGGGAAGGCGGTGGTTCTTAACCTATTTTTGGGTCATTGATCTTTCTGAGAATCTGATGAAAGCCATGGACCCTCTGTCCAAGAAAACACGAATCTAAGCACAACTGTGCATACAATTGTAGGGAGTTAATGGATATCTGAAACCCGCTGCTGAGTAGTCCTTGAATCTAAGGTTAGGAACCCCTTTTTTATGGCTCCCCAGTGTTCTATGGGATGAAATTAGCATGGTTAGCATGCTGCACAAGGTCCTGTGTGGTCCAATTCTTGCCCAGGTGTCTGGCCGTATCTCCTGTTGTTCTGCCCAGTCATGCAGACCACAAGCACTTCCAGTTCCCCGAATATGCATACCATGTGCTGACACATCTTCTTACCTTTCCCCAACTGAGTTGCCTCAGGAACTCCTACTTATCACTTAGGACTCATTGCAAATATCCCCTCTTACTGATGGTTTCTTTTGCCCCTCTCTCTACTTCTCTTAGAGAGGCAAAGTTAGCCATGTTTTGATTCACCTTGCCTCACTATCAGAGCATCTATCACATTGTAGTTTTTTTTTTTTTTTTGAGGCAGCAGGCTGTTATGTGGAACTGAACCCTTGACCTTGGTGTTACAAGGCTGTGTTCTAACCAACTGAGCTAACCAGCCAGCCACATTATAATTGTTTATGTTCATTATTTTAATTCATTTATTCACCCAGCTAATATTTATTGAGCATCCACTATATGCCAGCCCCAGTCCTAGGCATGGTGATGGCCAAAAGACACTGGTACACTCCCTCATGAAGCTTACAGCTTAGTGGGGACTAGAGACATTAAATGTATAGTTACACAATTAAACGCAAATTGAAAATTGAGACAAGCATAGGATGGATAAGAACAGGGCTCTCTGAGACAGCAATTAGGGTACAGGGGGTGCAGGTCAGGAAACCTCTCAGAAGAAATTTAAGTTGAGACTGAAGGATTGTGAGAGACAGCCTGGTGAAGAGTAGGGGGAAAGCATCCCTGCAGAGGGAACAGTATGTGCACATCACATGTAAATATTCCTTGATGAAACAGGAGAACTCCAAGGCAGAGATGGTGTCTTATGCAAGTTTGTAAACCCAGTGCCTAGTGTAGAGTGAATACTCTGAATGAATGAATGAATAGTTTCTCGATATAGAATTATCAGAATCAGACATTAGATGGATCTAATGGCTCTAAAGACAGAATGTTCTTTTGGTTGTGAAATTAATTCACTTTTTCATTTTCTTCAAATGATGTGCTGAAGAAATGAATGAAACCCATGAAACTTTTAGGACCGGTCAATAGGTTGGGGAGAAATTATCTGGGTGGGGGATCTAATTTTTATTATCTCCAGACCTGGTGTCTTGTACATGTTTTATCTATCTATCTATAAAAATGAGGTGAAATTTACATAAGATTAACCATTTTAAATAGTGAGCAATTCAGTGGCATTTAGCACATTCACAATGTTGTACAACCACCATATCTATCCAGTTCTGAAATATTTTCTTCACCCCAGAAGGAATCCCTCCCTAATGCCCATTAAGCACATGCATGGGTTTTAAGCTTCTGAAGGGCAGGGACTATGTTTGTCTTGTTGACTTTGCACCCCTAAGGCTTAGACAAATACTCGACTGGTATTTGTTGAATATATGAATAACTTCCCAGCCCCACGGTTGCCTTCATGGGTTTTTCAGTTGCCCAGGTATTTATTTATTTTCTTAATCATGTTATTTATAACATATTTATATAACATTTAAAAAATTTATTATTTCTCATGGTAAAATACACGTAACATAAAATTTACCATTTTATCATTTTGAAGTGTATATGTCAGTGGTATTAAATATATCATAATGCTGTGCCAACATCACCGC
The DNA here is from genome assembly GCF_000696425.1 of Galeopterus variegatus. NCBI lineage: Eukaryota > Metazoa > Chordata > Mammalia > Dermoptera > Cynocephalidae > Galeopterus > Galeopterus variegatus. The sequence continues at coordinate 39,493 of NW_007729874.1, forward strand.
CATCTGTCTCCACAACTCTTTTTGTCTTGTGCAACTGCAAGTCCATACCATTAAACAATAGTTCCTCATTTTCCCTTCCCTCTTGGCCCCTGGCAACTACCATTCTACTTTCTGTCTCTATGATTTTGAATATTAGAACTATCTCATGTAAGTGGAATCACCCAAGGATTTTTGAGCCTGATTTTTGTGTTTCTGGAATCCCAGTCTCAGTGGCAGGTTGATTGATGGGTGGTGAATTGGCAGGGTGGGAGGTAAGGTTCACAGGCGAGAGCTTTGCTGTGTTCCTCAACCAGGGCCTGCAGGCCTTGAGGCCACCTTCTGTCAGGAGCTGCTTCTCTGCCTCATCTCACAGAGGGAGTCGGGACACATGGGGTGACAGTCACCCAGAGGTGGGCTCTCAGAAAGACAATTTCTCCAGGACTTGAGTGACGGTTAACTCTCCTACTCCACCTGCTCTCATCCTGGGCTCTATATTTTCAGAAAACTAAGGCTTTTGGCAGAATATGATGCCTGTAATACTGCTGACTTCTGCCTGCATTTATTATAATTATTGACTCATTGAAATGCCTCACACCTATGGCAGCTGGGGCCCAGTGCCAGTCTGGGGGTGAGGTGGGGGGATGGAAACAGGGAGGCTGCTGCAAGAGTGGGTTCGGAATCAGGACTAAGCCTTCACTTCCCCTTGCTTTGTCCCCTCCTCTCTCTTCCCTCTGCACAAGTTGGTTAAAATACTACAGGCTTTGGTACACAGGGTTGAACACCAGCGTGGCTATTTACCAGCTGAGGGACCTTGGGCAAGTTACTTAACCCCTTTGAGTCTCAGTGCTCTCATCCATAAAACGGGGATAACAATGGAGTCATTGTGAAGACTGAAGTTGTACCACTTGTCACAAATATACTTCATACATTCTTTTCTGTGTCTGTCTCCTGCACTGTGAGGGCGGAATCCTGGCTCAGGATCTCTCATCTTTGAATTCAGATAAGGTGATGCTGATGAAGAAGATAAATGCTGTTTCATTGAGCACTGAATATGTGCTTGGCAGTGTGCTGAAATGTTTTCCATATGTTCTTTCATTTATTTGAGATATTATTATCACCATTTTACAAGTGAGGAAAATGAGACACCCAAGAGTTACATAAATTGTTCTGAGGCTATCTAGCTAACCAGAGGAGGAGCCACAATTCCAGCCAGGTGTGCCTGACTGCATCGCCACTGCCAAGCTTGCTGGGTGAAGAGCATCCAGGGAGGAGCTTGATGTTTAATGAGCAATGGTCATGTTTTCATTTCTGCTTTTAGAAATGGTGGTGAGCAATAGAAAATGTCATCTCTGGCACAGCAGATGTAGTGGGGATTTTAGGATGAAATGAGGTTGACGTGCTCTGACATGCAACTGTCCAGGGCTTATTGTCCCCAGTGAATAGATAAGAGATGGAGGCCCAGGGAGCTTCAGGAGCCTGGCTAGAGTCAGTATTGGCACCACGATCCTTCTTAAGAGACCAATTGGTCAAATTCTGCTAATGTGACAGGCAGAAAAACAGCTCCAGAGAAGGAAGTGACTTGCCTAAGGCCACTTGGAAGAGGAACCAGCACCTAAACCCAGGCCTCCTGACTCCTAGCCATGCACTCTTCCTGCTGCCCCAGGTTGAGGACAGGGTTGAGGCAGGGCCCTGTGAAGAGCTCTGGGGAGGGGAGGCTGGGCATTTTGCAGCTTCTCGCCCCATGGCTTCTCTCTGAAGCCTGTCTGGGTTTTGGGATTTAGAGGATAGAACTATAACCCACTGCCAAGCCACCTGGGTTCTGGCCCCAGCCCGAAGCTGACATGCATAGTGGGCACTCAGCAAACCCCTGTTAGATCAGATTTGATCTCCACTGCAGAGGTGGTACTCAGAGAATGGAGAGGACTTGCCCAAGGTCACCTGGAACGTCAGGGGCTGAATTAAGGCTCAGATCCTTGGATGGAGCCCACCAGGGACCAATTTTCTGTTGACTTCAGCTTTAGAGGGAGGGTCAGGAGCACTTTGTCCCTCTTAGATTTTCATCTTCCTCTCTTCACTCCCCTAAGCCCATACACCAGCTCCCAGGAGTAGCCTGAGGTCAGCTCAGTCGTTCCCTTTTCTGGCCCTTATAACTCATTCTCACCTCCTCTTTGCCTGGCGACCTTTTGGCTTTTATTCCTGGGCCTGGAGTCACTCTCTCCAGCAGTGCCTTCACCCCAACCCACCCTCACAAAGCATCTCTAGTCCTGCTTTCTCCAGCAACTTCTTCCACATTCAGACTCCTTCATCGTCACTGATTATAGCAGCCAGGATAATGGCCACTCAAAGATATTAGGTCCTAATCCTTGGAACCTGTAAATGCTACCTTATTTGGAAAAAAGGTCTTTGCAGCTGTGATTTTTAAAAATTTATTATTTGCATATTCATTCTTACAAATAGTGATATTTCTTTATGCTCTTTGCCTGACCTATCACTTCCCAAACCCCCTCCCTCCCTCCACCCATCTCTAGTATTCTTAGGTTTGTTCTCTCTTCTGAAAGTTCAAGGTATTGTTGTGGTCTTTTCTTTCTTTCTTTCCTTCAATCCTTCCTTCTTCCCTCCCTCCCTCCCTTCCTTCCTTACTAGCAGTCAGTTATGAGTAAGAACATGAAATATTTCTGTTTCTATGTCTGGCTTATTTTACTTAACATAATTTTCTCCAGATTCATCCATGTTGCTGCAAATGGCAGAATTTCATTATTTTTTTTTTACGGCTGAGTAGTATTCCATTGTGTATGTATACCACATTTTCTTTATCCAGTCATCTGTCGATGGACATTTAGGTTGGTTTCATATTTTGGCTATTGTAAATAGAGCCCCAATGAACGTGGGAGTGCAGGTATCCCTTCGACATGATGATTTCCATTCCTTTGGGTATAGACCCAGGAGTGGGATTGCTGAGTCGTATGGTAGTTCTATCTGTAGTTGTTTGAGAAACCTCCATACTGTTTTCCATAATGGCTGTGCTAATTTACAGTCCCTGCAGGTGTGATTCAATTAAGAATGTTGAGATGTCGATAGATCATCCTGGATTATCCAGGTGGGTCCTAAATGTCACCACAATTGGCCTTATAAAGGAGAGGCAGAGGGAGACAGACACAGAGAAGAAGGTGATGTGAAAACAGAGGCAGATTGTGTGATTCCACTCATATGAGGTACTGGAGCAGTCAACTCATAGAGACAATAGAATAGTAGTTACCAGGGGCTGGGAGGAGGGGGAATGGGAAGTTACTGTTTGATGGATATACATGTGTATAGAGTTTCAGTTTGGATGATGAAAGAGTTCTGGAAATGGATGGTGGTACAACATTGTGAGTGTACTTAATGCCACTGAGCTACACACTTAAAGATGATTGTGATGGCAGTTTTCATGTTATGTATATCTTACCACACTTGTACACACAGAAAGACAGAGGCAGAGACTGGAGTGATGTGGAACAAGCCAAGGGATGCTGGCAACCATTAGAAACTGGAAGAGGCAAGGAAGAATTTTCCCCTAGAACCTCAGTAGTGTGGCCCTGCTGACACCTTGATTTCAGCCTAGTGAAACTGATTTCACGTTTTTGGCTTCCAGAACTATGAGAGAATAAACTTATGTTGTTTTAAGCCGCTGAGTTTGTGGTAATGTGTTACAGCACCCACAGGAAACAAATACATTGATCAGTAGTCTGCCTCCAGTGCTTTCCACACCTGAACTCACAATGAGGAAAAGGGAAGGAAGAGAAAATCGTAGCAGCCCTCTCGGTCCCTCAGCTTTGCTGCTGTGTCACTGTCAATGAGGCCTCTTCACACCTGTCATTTGAGACAATCATTGCTGTCTCTGCCTTATTAAAGATGTTCAAAGGGAGGGTTACAGATGTCAAATGAGCTGTCCATGGTCTGCTGCTTGGTGGCTAAGCTAAGATTCAAACTAGCCATGTAGGTCCCCTGTTAAGCTCCCACTTCCCCAAACTCATGGCCTCTGCACCTAGGCTGTTGATTTCACTGTGTGACAGGAATTTAGAAGCTGGCCATTCTACCATGTGGTCCCTTGCCAAGAAGTACAGTTTAGCCAGCAAGAGGTGGATGCTATACATTTTGGGCCTCAGGGGAGGAGCTCCTGGGCTAGCAGGAGAGGTAGAACTTTTATGGGACCAGGACAGATGAGGTGTATGGAGGGAGGCAGAGAAGTGGAGACAGGATGATTTCCACTTAGTGATGAGTCATTACCTTCCAAAATGCCAAATCCTCCTTGTCATCTATAGACATCAGCTTAGCGACCTCAGGGTCATTTGAATATTTGTTCTTCCAATAGTCAGATAGGGCTGTACCTCTGTGGGCATCTGGCTTTTTAAATTTAGGACCCTAATCTGATCACTGATTCTAAACCTGTGTGTACTCAGGGATGGGGGGGTGTCTGCTTTGTGGTCTCAGGCCCATCTTTCCTCATCAGCCTCATCTTCCCCATGACCAGGGTGTCTGGCCAGTTTTTTTCTTTCTATGGGGTTCTGATAACAAGGTCCCTTTTAGTAACCAGACCCTGGTTTTGGTTGTCACCAGTGAAGGCAAGAGAGAGAGACCAATAGGATCCTATCAATGAGCAGTGACCCTACAACACTGGCCAGCTGTATGGGAACAGGTGGTGCATCATCTGTATTTTGAAAGCATCTGTTTAGAGGAAATTGGGCTTAAAGTGTCCCTTTAGAAGAGACCCTTTAGAATGAGGAAGAGAGATTACAAAAGGGCCTCTGGCAAACTCTGGTGGGGTGTTACTGACTGATGACATGTTTTTCATTTATTTTCATTTGTAGCCCCAGCTGGTCCCTCCCTAAATATTATAAACCCCCCTCATCCCCTACCCCCCATGCTTTCCCTCTCCTGGGAAGTCCCTCACTCTTACCTTACTTGGCTCACTCTTCCTTTTCTTTCAGCATTCTGCTCAAAACAGAGCTTTCCCAGGCCTTCCTCCAACTTCACCTCATCTCCAGGTCAAATTCCTTGGTAGACACTTGAAGCATTAGTACTTCTTCTTCAAAGCATGTATTACAATGGTCATTTTATAGGTAGCTGTCTCATCTTTGATGATAGTCTGTCTTCCCTGTGAGGGCAAGAGGTGTGTGAGTCTGTTCACAGCTGTATCCCCAGGGTGGTCATGCATGACGTGGCACATAGAAGCTGCTCCTTTTTGCAAGAATGAATGAATGAATGAATGAATGAATGTATGCATTGTCTGGCCTCTCTGCCCATCTATTCTGCTGTCCTAGAAAGATAGAAGAATAGCTCTGTCTCTCCTCTGAAGTGCTTTGGTCTTCTCTCCTGCTCACTTTTTGAATTTGCTCATTTTCACAGACTTCACTTTCTATGCTTTGTAGTTTTCGAACTTCTCGTGGGCTGCCTGCCTGTAGCCATAGGTTCAGGGCTGGTCTTTTTCTGTGGGGAGGTTCACTTCCAGACCAGACCAGAATCTCCCTGAGGGCAGGGTCTCTGCCAGGCACAAATCCATGTGAAAAAGCTTTGCTGAATGCAGGAATAAATGAATGAGTGAACATGCATGAAAGGCGAGTTGCTCCAAGCTGCAGGTGATGGCTGAGCTCTAAGTCTTGGGAGGCATCCGCAGGGAAGAGCCCCTGCTTTGAGGTTCCTCAGAAGAGGAATTCCTGTTTCCTCTGGGCAGACATTATGCTGAGCCTGGACATAGCTTTATACAGTTTACAGTCCTGGGGGATGGGTGGGGAAATGGGGAAGACCTACACAGATGCTGTGCAAATAATGTTTCCCAGACTGCATCTTCAGTGGGAACAGTAAGCGCTCATGAGGGAGGTGGGGAAGCAGACCTCTGAGGCAGTGGGGTGCAAAGGAACAGGCTACTCATGTTAGGGCAGTTGGTGGATGTTAGTGGGGGCAGGGAGGGCCTGAGGTGGAGCAGAGTCCTGGCAGGGTTTGTGTGGTCCTTCCCTTCCTCTGACTCATCATCAGAGCAAGGCTCCCCTCTCTGGAAGCAGCCACTTTTGGCTGCTCTGGGGCCTCTACAGCCAGCCCCCTGAGAGCATCCCCCCAACCTGAACCAGGCCTGCCCTGGCCTGGGCTGCAGGGACAGTTCCGCACTGGCTCACTGCGTGACCTTGGGCAAGTCATGCCTGCTCCCTCAGCCATCTCTGTTCTGAGCTCCCGCTTGTGACTTAGATGTGTGTTTCCAGATGGGCAGGCTGAGTCTCCAGGAAGGGCCAGGGTTTGATGAATTCCTTGGGAGGGATTTTCTAGTATCTTCCTTTCTGCCTGCCTGGGAAGGCCCCAAGTCACATTACTGGGGGAGGCACAGGGTGAGGAAATGGCTCCTAGTGGGATCCCTTCTCCCAGTCTCAGATTCTTCCTCCTTACAGTGGGAGTGACAGAGCCCCTGCGGGCTGCAGGCTGTGGAGGGGGAGTCAGGAATGTGGGTGGGTGGGTGGCCATCCCTGTGGCCAAGAGATAACGATTGTGCTGAATTTTTTTCCAGCAACTTCCCATACTCCCAAGAATGTTCTCCACAGCGAGGAGAGCTTGGCTGATTATTCAGAAAAGCCCTGCACCTGTTTTACACATGGAGAAGCCCATTCCACAGAGAGCCTGGGACTGGTCCAAGGGCAGGTGACAGGAGACCCGCAGCCTCTGAGACCCCAACCTCAGGTGGCCTGGTCCCTCAGTAGAGCCACTCCCAGTCTGCCCCAGGCGCGGCCCCACGGCCAGCCAGGCGTGGCAGTCCTGCCAGGTACCCGCTGCGACAGCGACAGCGGGCCTTTGTACCAGGCGGGCACCACCCCCTGGCCGGCCACTCCCCGCTCGCGGGACAGCCCTTACCTGGCCGCCCGCCGCCACCCCGCCAGCGGCTCGGCCTCCTCACTTGGCGCTGCACGCCCGGAGCTGCTCCCGACGGCGCTGCGCGGGGGCCCCGACGGCGCGCTCCCCTCCCCCGGGGCTGATCATTAACACGCGGGCCGCATAAGGAGCGGAGCGGAGCGGCCCCGGGCGGGCGGGAGGGACGCGTCGCCGCCACCATGGACAGTAGCACCGCGGCCACCGCCACCGCCGCGCCCTTAGCGTCCCATGAGCGCATCCGCAATGCGGCCGACATCTCCGTCATTGTCATCTACTTCCTGGTGGTGATGGCCGTCGGGCTGTGGGTATGTGGGGTCCGAGATGCGGACCGAGGGGACGAAGGCCGCCGGGAGGGATGAGGGGAGCGCGCCCAGAGCGACGGCCCCGCCGAGCTGCACGAGGGCGGCAGGCTTAGGAGTCCTTGGAGTGGGCTGGAAATGACTTGGAAGCGCTTGAGAGGAGTTCAGGGGCACAGTGTGGGGCCAGCGGGCAAGCGAGTGTGAGCAGAAGCGACAGGGTGGCAGGGGAGCCTGCCAGGAACGCCCAACGAGGATGCCAGGCTTGGGAGAGGAGCCTCGAGAAGGGGACTGCTGTCCTATCTCTTAGTCATCCCGTTTCGAGGGAAGCCACCGCCTCTGCCAGCTGCAGGTGCTGTGGGGCGGCCCATCTCCGTCCCCCTCCTGGGAAAGGCCAACTAACTCGGAGGTCTTGTGACCTCCCGGGGTTGCAGCGAGTTAGAGATGGGGAAGAGGGGTGGAGGAGGAGCAGGAGGAGGAAGACCTGTGGGTGGCCTGGCACTGGGGAGAGGGAAGTGTGTGTGTCTCTTCTTTGGGACTCTGGGGACACACTGAACCAGAGAAACTTGTTCTCAGCAGCCTGGAACTTGGAAATTTCACTTGTGACAGACTCTAGTTGGCACACCCAATGACTAGAAAAGGAGGCGTTTTAAACGTGTGCAAATATTCCAGTTACTGTCAAGCGTTGTCATGGGGTGTGTGTGAGGACCCAGGTAGGCTGAGGTGCCCCAGGTGATTGTGCAGAACTATTTTGACTTAGGGGAGAGGAGGATGGGCATTAACCCTTCCACGGACACGGAGCTTTTTCAGGGGTAAAAGGAAGTGTTGATTTTTTTTAAAAAAGGAATTGTAGAAACCAGATGTGACAGAAAGCCTCCTCAAGTGTCACATGGGGTCAGTGTGGCTGACTCTTCCTCAATACTCTCAACTTCCCAGACAAAGTGGAAAGTGTCCAACTAGGAACCAGGATACTCAGGTTTAGTACTGGCTTTCCTATAGTTTGAGCCATGCCGCGTTGGGTAACTTCCCTCAGCCTCAGTTTACTCAGTGTAAAATAGATACAATCTTACCTATTCATATTACACTCCAAGGTCGTTGGGAGGATCTGCAGAAATGAATCTGAAAGTTCTTTATGAACTGCAGGAATTTTAAAAATTACTATTGTTATTTGCTCTCCAGGGTATGATCCAGGCCCTGAATAAGTTTTGTACTTTTAAGTAAAATGGGCAAAAATAGTCAGCTGGGTTGTACATGTTCACAAAAAGCTGTAAGACAGGGAGAGCAGGAATGCTAATCCCCATTTTAGAGAAGAGGAAATCGAAGCCCCACGTAGTTGTGATTTGTCTAAGGTTGCAACAGACGGAACTGTTCCTGGAACTCAGGTCTCTCGACTCCTGGTTTTCCACGGTGCCAGGAGCATTGCCACAGTACCTACCTACCTTTCCCCACCCACTCCGGCTGCTAAGAGCTAGAGCCAAGAGGGGAATCCAGCGTTTGCTGGCTGTGCTATATTGCTTGTTTCCCCATCACCAATAATCTCCATTCCCTTAACTGATCTCATTTTAGCCCTGCCAGTTCTGAAGGTGTTCACACTTTTTAAAAATGGTGTTTATGCTTTTCAAGTGTTTGTGAATCAGTGTCACTTGTCCTGTTAAATGCTACTAGATGAGCCCGCTAGTATTTGTTTATGTTTTATCTTCCTCCATTAGTCAGTGCCTTTGGACCCTGATCATTTAACATGCTTGGTTTCTCCCAGTTTACACTCCATTTTTTGCTCTTGAAGCGTCAATAGTAGCTTGATTCAGGGATGGGCATTTTGACTCCCACGTGATCTCTGGGCTGCACAGATGGAATGGTCCAGGCCCATTGTGCTTCCTCAACGTAGAAAGGACCTCACAGCCAATATCCCTGTCACCATCCCCCCCTCTTCCAACATTATTTGGTTCTTTTTCATCCTCTTCCAACTTTGCCTTATCCAATCATATTTTGGGCTTTGGCTTATTACATCTTCAGTGTTTATTTGAATTTTGTTTTTTACCACCTCTCAGACTGTTTCTTGAGGGATTTTATATCCTTTTAAGCTGTATCTCTACCTTATTTTTGCTGGAAGATTTAATTAAGCTATTCTGAAACCCCCTCAAGCCCGGGGTTGTTAAACTATGGCCCATGGGCCAAATCTGACTCACAGACTGTTTTTGTATGGCCCACAAGCTAAGAATGTTTTTTCCACATTTAAAGAGTTGTGAAAACAAAACAGAACAAAACAAAATAAAGAGTTTGTGGCAGAGACCCTATGTATCTCACAAAGCCTAAAGTATTTACTGTCAGGCCCTTTTTCTTTACAGAAAAAATTTGCTGACCTGTGTTATGCCATCATTTGAACCCATATCATCATTGAATATCTGATTTGGGATGACCCCTAGGGGAGCCCAACCTTTCCATTTTACAGATGAGGATCAGAGAGGGTGAACAGAAGTCACTAAGATGAATCAGTGGCAGAGCTGGAGTTAAAACTCAGGTCCGATGATGCCAAAGCCAATGCTCTTTCCACTATTCTACCTTTTCCCCTCCCTAAGACAATATCCTCTCTGGGAATATCCTCCCCATGGTCCTTACCATCACTGCATTGCTGTGACAGTGTCCTGGTGGTGCTGAATTCCTTCTTCTCTAACATATTTTTATGAATAGAGGACCTAAATTTTGTTGACTTCAACTCTCTTTATCCTAAGCTCACATCTCTTCTTTAAATCATTTGACAAAATCATCTTGACAAGTTGTCAACAGCCTTCACTTGAATACTTCCAGCAGAATCTCCCCAGTGGCATCATTTCCATCTCTGAACAGCTCTGAAGAGAGAAAATTCTTCCCAGTGCTGAGTTCAGACCTAACAGCCTGGAGATTCCACCATTTCATCTGGTTGTCCCCTACGCAGGCCAGGCTGAGTGTGTCTGTCCCACTTTACTTATCAGAAGACAATAGGCCACTCCTGAGTCTTCTCAGGCCCACATCCCCAGTGTCTTAAGCTGTTCCTCATCTAAACAGATGCCAGAAGTTCCTTCCTTTTGTTCAATGATATTTTTATTCCATTGAGAAAAAACAAAACAAAACAAAATAAAACCCCAAACCAAAATGTTGTTATGGGTCAGTAATTGTGCTTCTTTGGTCACTGCAGCTTGCAATTTTGACTTCATTCTCTTCTAGTTGCAGGGTGGGCTGGAGAACTTAATGCCATGGTGTATGAAGAGGGGTCTGGAACCTCGGAGTTTTCCTTTGAGCATCTCTTGCTCACAGGACAGTGCCTTTCCATGCACAAAGCATCATACTAAGCATTACGGGGAGATTAAATTTTGTAATATGATAATACAAAGTAAAAAACAATTGTAAGGGCTGTAAACAAAGTATAGATGGAGTCTTCTAGGTGTTTAGAGGAGGGAGAGATTACTTTTGTTTGCAGGGCAGGAGGAGGTTTCCATGGGGGAGTGTCAGGTAAGGTTTCACAGGGAAGGTAGCATTTAAGAGGTCTTGAAGGATGGGTAGGTAGGGTCTGAACTTGCAGAGGTGGGGGAATGAACATTCTGGAGAGGAGACGGTCTGCTGTAGGCACATCTCTCCTCACCTTTTGCCCATCCCAAGATCTGTCCCGAATTATTCCAGCTCCCCACTCTAGTCTCTGTCCTCACATTCTTCTGAGCTCTTCATTTCTGAGACCAACGGGGAAATGTTTGTGTCTGGGTGTCTGGGCCCCAAATCCACTTTTCCTGTTCCTCCAACCGTGCCTGGGGGTGAGGGGGTATCAACCTTCTTCAACTTCAGAATGATCTTAGAATGGCCTTTCTCTGGCCAACCTCCAGAGCCTGAGTCCTTGGGATTTATTTCTGTTTCACTCCTAGATACTTTCTCTGTTCCTTAGGTCTATTGTCCTCTTGCTATTTCTAGGAAAACCACTGCAGAGGCCTTCAGAGTAGGAGGGAGGACACTGCTAGGAGTCCAGAAAGACCTGAGCTGTGCTCTCCCTGGCACCACCTAGCACACGGGGGTGCTCAGTAAATCTATGTTAATTGACTGGATGCATGAATGGCCCTGCTTCTTAAAGAGCTAAGTCCAATACATCTCTGCAGTCTGAGCACGTAGCAATGTGCTGTCACAGACATGTTTGCTAAATGAATGGCAAGTTTCTATGTGCCTGCAATGTCACCATCAGAGATTAATTCCTTTGGACCAGTGCTGCTCTTTAGCCTTAATAGTCACCTTTGAAAACACAAACACCTCTGACAGGGCCAAGTCACTGTTAGCCATTTACATTTTCAGGGGGATTAGCAAGAGTTAGCTGAGAGAAGGCCAATGTCACCTTTGAAAACACAAACACCTCTGACAGGGCGAAGTCACTATTAGCCATTTACATTTTCAGGGGGATTAGCAAGAGTTAGCTGAGAGAAGGCCAATGACACAGAGAGAGGAAGGGGAAAGAGGGCCAGGGGCCAGGGCAGAGGCACTGTCACCATTTAGTGCTGGAGGACTGGGCCTGGGTCTGAGCTGGGCCAGGAATAAGCTGAAGGCTCAGAGGCAACATTGTAAGGGAGCTGTGAGAGGAGCTGGTTATCAGGTGCTGAAAATCCATGTCATTTTTCTCCTCATGAACCTTCAGTGGCTCCCTACTGCCTATGGAATAAAGCCGACACTTTTTAGCCTGGCATTTGAGAGCCTGCATTCTGCTCTACTTCTCACCACATTCCCCATTCTTATGCCTCAGCCAGCTTCGCCAGATAACACTTTTACCATTCTCTCCTTCCCTGTACTGGGTGTGGTTCCACCTCATTGATCTGCTGTTCCTGCAGTCAGAAGTACCTCCCTTTTCTCTCAGACTAATAAAACCTCACCCTTTCTTCAAGACTTGCTGAAATGCTCCTCTGTCTGTGCAGCCTTGCCTGATGCCACAGTCAGAAGGAATTCCCTTGTTCCTCTGTATTTATCACAGTAGTCATGATATATTAAAAAGTAATGATTCTAGCAAGCTCCTACCTACATCCTCAGAGAGGAAAGATTTGAATTGAGTTTGAACATGTTGTCTTATAAATACAAATGCCTTATAGAATTTTTCATTTTTTGATAACAGCTTTATTGAGATATAATTCACATACCATATGGTACTTTTAAAAAGTACAGTTGTCCTTTGGTATCTGTGGGGAATTGGTTCCAGGACCCTCCTGCGCCTCCCATACCAAAATCCATGGATATAGATTTTAGATCTCAAGTCCCTGATATAAAATGACGTAGTTTTTGCATATAATCTACACACATCCTTCTGTACACTTTAAATCATCTCTAGATTACTTATAATACCCAATACAATGTAAATGCTGTGCAAATAGCTATTATACTGTATTGTTTGTTTAGCTGTATTATTTTTATTGTTATATTGTTGCTTTTTATTTTTTTCTGAATATTTCTGATCTGTGGTTGGTTGAATCTGTGGAGGTGGTACCTGTAGATATGGAGGGCTGACTGTGTGCTGCTTCATTAGGTAGCTTGATATGCTTGTAAATAAGGCTTAAAAAGTTCCATTTCCTCCTGTTTAACAGAAAAGCAAACAAATCTGGGTGAAGTCACTGGCTCGAAGCCATACTGTAAGCTAATTACAGAGCTAGTGTGAGGGCAAACTGTTTAAACTGCCTGAACCTCAGTTTCCTTGTCTGTCAAATGTAGGTCCCTGCCTCCTCCATCTGAGTGTATTGAGGCTCCAGGGGAATAAAATGTGAAAGTTTTCAGAAAGTGGAGTGAGTAGAAGAAAGTGCCAGTGTGGGGGAGGCATATCCTTTTGGCTGGCAAGGTCACTCCTGTAGTTTTCTGTTACATTTTTGACCCTTTCCTCCTCAGGCTATGTTTTCCACTAATCGTGGGACTGTTGGAGGTTTCTTCCTGGCAGGCCGAAGTATGGTGTGGTGGCCGGTAAGTTTTCTCTGAAATACTATTTGCTTAACTATGATATTCCCTTTAGGAACCCATTTTCTTCTTGGCTTTGGGTGGTGGTGATTCTTCCTCTCCTTCTTGATCCTGATAACGGGTCTCGTGCTCACCAGGTCTCCTGGGCACCCTTAATCTCTTGTGGTAAGGGAATCGCCTATAAATAAGTGATGCTTGGAATCCTTCAAGGGATATATAGAGGAAAAGACTGCAAAAGGTGGGCGGTGCGGAGAAACAAAGAGAGGACACAGACCAAGGTAATCTTGGTTAAATCTGAGCTTCTATTTCTATATCTACAAAATAGTGATGATAATATTTATCTTCCAGAAGTGTTAAGAGACGTGGAGAACTCTTATGGGGCAGAAACTCAATAAACAGTAGGTCTTTTGCTCCCTTTTTCCTGCTGAAAGCACCATGGAAGAGAGATTTTACCTTTCCTACCTCTGGTGCTTAATGCAGTGCCTGATACATAGGAGGCCTTCAGTAAATACTTACTGAATGGATGGAGAAGGAACCCCCTACTGTTTCTAATTCCAGCTTTCATTTGGATGAGGTTTCCTCATCTCTTGGTAGATTTTATGTTTTGTATATTGAAGAGACATTTCCCCTGACACTTGCACATGGGCAGAACTGTCTTAATCCAAGGACATGTGCATGAGTGGAAGAGAAACTTGGAGGTTCCTTTCATCAGATCAGCATAGGACTCTGGCTGGTTTATCAGTTCAGCTCAATGACCATGTTGATCCAGAGTTCTCACCAAAGGGACTGGTTGAAAAAAATGGCCAAATCGTGTAGTTCTTTGGGCTTAAGATACAAGCAAGACTAGCTGCTGAAAGGGGGGAGTAATGTACCTACATAAAATGAGAAGGGAGTGAGAGCTGTGAGTTGATTGGAGGAAGAGAAGCAAGAAAGTAAAGACTGTCACTGTTGCGATATGTACAGCACAGAGAGAACTTACCAGGAAATCATGCCACATCCTGAAGTTGGCCTTTGATCATCTATTTTGGGGTGGATTTTTTTTTTCCTTTTTGTCTTTTTTCATGACCGGCAACGGATCGCAACCCTCAGTGTCGCGCCTGTACCGGACCGGGACTGGCAATGGGATCGCAACCCTCGGTGTTGCTTCCGCACCTCACTCAGCCAGTGAGCGGGAACCGGTCTGTATGTGGGATCCGAATCCTCGGCGGGAGCGCCGCCGCACTCCCAAGTGGCGCACTGTAGCAGTGCGCCACCGGGCCGGCCCCTGGGATGGATTTTAATAACTGGCATCTTCACAGTTGCTTGAGTTATCCCTGAATTCATTTCTATTTTTTAAAATTTAAAAGTTTTTGATAAATAAAAATTGCATATACAGTCATGTGTCATGGTTTTGGTCAATGACGGACCTCATATATGATGACGGTCCCATAATATTTATAAAGCCGTATTTTCCCTGTACCTTTTCTGTGTTTAGATATGTTTAGATTCACAAAGACTTGCTATTGTGCTACAATTGCCTACAGTAGTCAGTACAGTAACATGCTGAACAGGTTTGCAGCCTAGGAGCAATAGGCTATATCATAGAGCCTAGGTGTGTAGCAGGTCACAACATCTAGGTTTGTGAAGTACACTCTATGATGTTCACACAATGAGGAAATCGCCTAATGATGCATTTCTCAGAATAAATTGTTAAGTGATGCATGAATGTATTTACGGTGTACAACATGATGCTTCGATATGTGTATATATTGTAAAATGATTAAATCAAACTAACACATCTGTCACCTCATACTCTACTTATTATTTTTTGTGGTGAGAACATTTAAGATCTAATTTCTTAGCAGTTTAAAAGTGTTCTACACATTATTATTAACTATGGTCACCATGCTGTACAGTAGATCTCCAGAACTTATTAAACCTAACCGAAACTTTGTGCCCTTTACCCAACATCTCCCCATCCATACCCTCTCTCTCTTGCCAACCAGACCCTATTTACCACCATTCTTCTCTCTGTTTCTATTATTTTATTTTATTTATTTATTTATTTATTTTTGTCCTTTTTGAGACCGGCCGCACCACGCTCAGCCAGTGAGCGCTGTGAGCGCACCGGTCATCCCTATATAGGATCTGAACCCGCAGCGAGAGCGCTGCTGTGCTCCCAGCGCCGCACTATCCCGAGTGCACCATGGGCTCGGCCCTTCTATTATTTTAATTTTTCGAGATGCCACATATAAGTGGGACCATGAAGTCATTTCTATTTTATACTTAAGGTGCCCAAGAATACTGGACAGATGCTGATTTTCTGTGATGGGTCCCTCATGGTGGTCTCTCCTGATGCTTTTGTGAGAAGAGGCACATACCTTTGGGTACCTCCTTTCAGTTCTGTGTCAGGGCTTTTTGTCTTCTCACGCTTTGGACACTAGTGCTTTCCTAATAGCTGGTGTTAAACAGGCAGCCGTAGTCCTAAAGTTCAAGACAAGGATGGGGTAGTCCCTCTAGAGCTGTGCTGTCCAATATGGTAGTCACTATTCACACTGGCTATTTAAACTAAAATTATTATTATTATTATTTTTATTTTTTAATTGAAGTACAGTTGAGTATACATGTTTGTGGAGTACAGAGTTGACTGTTATTAAAAATTTCTTTCCTCAGTCACATAGCCATATTGCAAATGCTCAGTAGCCATATGTGACTACCATATTGGACAGTGCACATTAGAACATTTCCATCATTGTATAAAAAGCTCAATTGGACAATGCCACTCTATGGACTTCAGATCCAAGGTTGGCATGAAATCTTAGTGGACTTGAGATCTGCTGAATTAGAGAGTTGAACATGACCTTGAAGTTTATTTCATTATTTTGAAAACAGTGCATCACTCACCCTATCTAATGCTTCAGTGCCCCCTATAGCAAGTCTGACAGATGCTTACCCAGCCTGTTTGTGCCCATCCTCACTTTCTCCTCTCTAACCCCTAAGACAGGAAACTCACTATTTTCAACACAAACCATTCCATTTTCAGACAGTGATCTTTCATTCTATTGACTATAATCAAGATGAAATTTTTTAGAGCTGATTTATTGGGGCTAAGACCTCAGCTTGCAATCTCCGAGTCTTGAAAAAAGCCAATAAGAGGAGGAATCATGGGGCAGAACTACCCTTAGGACATATATATTTTGGGTTAGACCTGGGAACATATCATGTCTTAACCAGATGATGTTTTCCTTCCTGATTGTGCCCGGGTCTGGATCTGGGCTGAAGGTTGATTGATGAGAGGGATTAGCCCCACCCAAAGCAGCAGGTTTCAGTGGTTTACACGGGATTTCCTGAGAGTATTGTTTCCCTTGTGCATGAATGTCTTAGTATTGGATTTTTTTTTCCTTTTTGTCTTTTTTCGTGTCCGGCAACGGATCGCAACCCTCAGTGTCGCGCCCGCACTGGACCGGGTCCGGCAACGGGATCGCAACCCTCAGTGTCGCACCCACACCTCGCTCAGCCAGTGAGCGGGAACCGGTCTGTATGTGGGATCCGAACCCTCGGCGGGAGCGCTGCCACGCTCCCAAGCAGCGCACTGTAGCAGTGCGCCACCGGGCCGGCCCAGTATTGGATTTTTCTAACCAAGGGAGAAACATGGCACCATTCTGTTTTTCTGCAGAAGTCACTGCTTCCTTGATGAGGCTGACATTCAACTTTTTCCTTCAGGCATAGTTTTCATCTTTTCATCTAAGGCCTTATGAGATTACTTTAATGGTTTCTAAACCTGCCCGTGTATCAGAATCATATGAGATAATGCATGTACAGCACTCAGCACTGAGCCTGGAGAGTTGTCAATAAATAGGAACATCAAGAAATGGAAGGAAGGTCAGGAGTGCTGAGACGAACACCCAGTTGGCATCTGTCTTGTGCACAGAACTTAGTAGTGCCCAGTAAAGGGAGACTAGCATTTACCTAAAGCTATTGCTGCTCAGTCTCTTGAATTTAACGTTTAGGTCGACGATGTGGATAAGTTAATGTGATTTATATTTATAGTTATAAATATATATATATATTTACTTATACTACTGTAAATCATTAATTCCAGCTACACAAAGACTGCCTTTTAACATCTCTGAAACTGGGTTGTATGTTATAATCAATCAGTGGTAATATTTTTTCATTCTTTGTGCTACATGGTATGTCTTCCAATAGTTGGTGTCTCAGATTCAATAAGATATGATTATATTCAAAAGTAATAGTTTTTAAACTATACTCACTACAACCCTTGGGCTCTGCAGAAATGCTTCAGGGGCTACCTTCCTCTCCCCCACTCCCTCCAACCCAACTTTTATATATTTTATTAATTTATATAAGGGGAATCTTCTAAGATTTTGTTTGAGTACAAGATCCTGCTATCTTACAAAGTTTAAAAACTGCTAATGTAGAAGGAAAATAAGCAGGTGATTTCCATTCTAAAATTTAAAATGGTTTTAAAATACCTTAGCATCACACACCTGAAAAAAGAGTTAAAAGAAAACATGGCATGCAAAGGAAATGCATATCTAAGTAGTTTCTCTTCAAAATAACTGCATCAAAACTATACTTCTAAATTTCCCTTTGTAATGAAATATGAAGTCAGTTCAAGCCCGTCTTCGGATGGTATGTCCATGACCAGAATATCAGTTCTCAAACGTGCTAACCGAAGAAGTACATCCCAAGGGCCAGAGGCTCTCCGGAGCTGACATTTCTCTTGGTCTGTTGGCCACAGCAGAAACTCTCCAATGGGGCCCTTGCCCCCTCCATCTGCCTTGAGCCCAGTTGCTGTGTGCTGTAGGAGGAGTGGGCAGCTAGAGAACCTTCAGGAAGATAGGGGATTTTTGGAAGGGAGGACTTGTGTCAACCCTAAGTTGATATACCCGAGGCAGGGAGGGAATACCCACGAGAACAGCAGGAGGAAATCAGAGCTTATAAAGTTTAAAAGGAGATTTGACAGAGGAGAGTCTGGTTTGGGGCATTCCTGGGGCTTAGGGGGCTTTGAAAGGAGTTGGTTATGACCTGTAACAGGTGGAGATCCAGGAGCTCTGGAAAAAGACCCCATTCTTAATGAGGCCCAGAGAGAGAGAAATAGTTTGTGCCTTGGCCTGAGGATAGAAGATCGGGACAAGCCAAGGGAAGGAGGATTCCAGGGCTGAAATGACATGGGAGCCAGGTGGGGAGGCCCCAGAAGATTGAGTCACAGGTGAGGCAAGCCTAGCCAACTCGACTGAGTAACACGAAACCGAGAAGGCATACCTTACGTAATTATGGGCTAATTGATAGGCCAGGATTCCCTTTTTCTGTGGCACCATGGTTTGGCACTTTTAACTAACAGCTGCCTGTGTGCTTGTTGTGATGATCATTTGGGGATGGGGGAGATGTAAGGTTAGAAAGGCTGTCAAGGGGAATCCCCCACTCCTTGGCTACTGGCAGCAGAAATTACTCAGGGAAGTGGGGCCCCAGGTACACAGCTCAGTAGAGGACTCTTGTATGGGAAGAGAGTTTGGTCACACCATCTACTATGACCATCGGCAGAGCAGGCTCCGTGGGAGCAGTGAGGTATGACAGGGCTGGGCCAATGCTTTGGCAACCCACTTTGACTCAGAAGTTAGCATTCCAAAGGGCAGGGAGTGGGAAACACACAAGGAGCCAAAACATTTGGCTTCTTCCAGCTTTGTGACACTGGGCAATTCATGACTCTGAGAGAGTCTCCTATATGAGACAGTCAATCAGGGATCTCAAAGCCTCTTCTAGGACTAAAATTCTAAGATTCTACACTATTCGGGGGGAACAAGTACAGCAAATGGGTGTGGGCATGCTAGCCAGTCCATCACCAGTGAGGGACTTGAAGATGGTATGGCTGTTTCTCTCAACAGCCAGAGTTTCTTTCCTTCCTTTATTACTAGAAAATCATCAGAAAACAGCATATCACGGCTTTAAGGCAAGGGCTGACAAACTTATTCTGTAAAGGGTCAGATAGTAAATATTTTTGGCTTTGCAGCTATGTGATCTCTCTCACGACTACTCAATTCTGCTGTTGTAGCACAAAAGCCTCCATGGAAAAACATGAGTGAACAGGTGTGGCTGTGTTCCAATAAAACTTTATTTACAAAAACAGGCGGAGGGTCAGATTTGCTGTTGTGAGGACACATTCACAGTCTCAGAATATTGCCTGACACACAGCAAACTCTCAGGTTTAGCTATTCTTTTTTCAACTGGAAGCTTTTAAAGGACTGTCACATCCCTTATCTAATTGAATCCTTAGTGATCTAGCAGGTAAGTACAGCCAGAATGATGATTAGCCCGAAGGGTTGCCCAAGTGCACACAGGATAACGACAGAGCTAGGACTCCTTCTGTTCTTCTGGTTATTCAGGTCTTTTTCTCCTCGTCCTTTGAGGTGGAAATTTATAAGGCCAATGGGTGTGATCTAGAAATTAATCTGAAAACCAAGAAATTCTTTCATTTAGGGCTGACCAGAGATCATGATGGAAATTTTCCCTGAAGAAAGAAGACAGCTTTTCAAACTTTTAAAACCCTCTTGAGAAAAACATATCTGATTTTATCCTTAAGTCCCTAAAATCCAATGATCATATCAAAGTTCAGCCACTTATGATGCCACCAGAGTGGCCAAAGGGTGTCTTGGAAACACCTGGTAGGCCTAAGACATAGGTTGGAGCTCATGAATCAGAGAGGAAGAGAGGGAACCAGGCAAATGCACACAGCAGAGGCAGAGAGCCCACCAAGGGAGGAAGGCCCGGGAGGGAGTGAGAAGGAAAGACACGTACTTGGCCCTTGGTAAACCTGGGGAAAGTGATTACTGCCTCCTCTGACCCCCAAGTCCCTGCAGCCTTCTCCCTGCTCTGATTGCTTTCAACCTGCATGTAGCTGTCTGTGCCCTCATTCATCCCAGTGTCCTGTGATGAGGGCCAAGCCTACACTTTTCCCTCACAACACCTAGTCCAAGGTCTTGCACTGCAAGTAGGCGCTTGACAAATTAAAGAAAAAGGCAGGAGGAGAGGGACATGTCCCCAGACCCTTTGGCTCCCTTTTGTGGTGTTACCTGAGACCTGAGTCTACATTCTGCTCTCTGGTGCGTGGGCCACACAGGGTAGGCAGGGGTAAGAATTTAGGAGGTTAGCATATGACCCAGTAATCCCACTGCTGGGAATATACCCAGAGGAATGGAAGTCATCATGCCGAAGGGACACCTGCACTCTCATGTTTATTGCAGCGCTATTTACAATAGCCAAGAGCTGGAACCAGCCCAAATGTCCATCATCAGATGAGTGGATATGGAAACTGAGGTATATCTACACAATGGAATACTACTCTGCTACAAAAGAGAGCGAAATACTACCATTCGCAACAACATGGATGGACTTAGAGAAAATTATATTAAGTGAAACAAGTCAGGCACAGAAAGAGAAATACCACATGTTCTCACTTATTTGTGGGAGCTAAAAGTCAATCAACCAATAAATAAAAAACGCGGGGATGGGGAAGAAGACAGAATAACTACAAAAATTCCTTGAACTATTTAAGTCAAGTGAACAGATATGATGTGCGGGGGTGAGGGGAGGCGGTGGAGAGGAAAGGGGCATGAAAATCAAGTACAATGTATTTTGAGAAGTAAAATAAAATAAAAATTAAATGGGGGGGGGGGGAGAGGAACAGATAAAGGGGCATGAAAATAAACTGCAATGTATTTTGAGAAGTTAAATTAAAAAAAAAAAAAGAATTTGGGAGGTTAGGAGGGTACTGGGTCTAAGTCAAAGCCTGCGTCCAGCAGTGCTCCACATTTCTGTTCCTACGCACAGAGAAAAATTGTTTTTCTAGGCTCATGGTAGTAAATGAGAAAAGCCAGCCTGGCCCTAACCAGAGTACCTAAATTCAGCCCACACCGGATCCCTTGGTAATGCTTGTTGTGGTCATGCTTTCTCACTATCTCAGGCCATTTGTTTTTTCTCAGTTTGAGTTAAGTTTTTGCAAAACTTAGCAGTTCCCATAGATATATATCTCCTTTTTGGTGGAAGTTTTTGGTTTCATGGCAGTTCCTGTCTTGCTCTTGAACAAACTGTTTCTTCTCTTCTTCCCCTATTTCTCCTCCTTTTCCTCCTCCTCCACCTCCTCCTCCACCTCCTCCTTCCATTTCTTCTTCTCCTTCCCTGTTCTCCTCCCTTCTCCCTCTCCCCCTTCTCCTTCTCTCTCTCTGTCTCTTTTTGGTGGAGATTTTCCCTCCCATTCTTCATGGCTTGGTCTCTCCTCCAGGGAGCTTCTTTGATTAATGCACAGCCACTTACCACCCCATGTATTCTTTGTGTTTCCAGGCATCAGTTGACTGCAAGTAGCTAAGTTCCTGTCACTGAGTTAGTACCTATGTTCTTAGCTTCTTTCTCACTGGCAGTCTTCCCAGCATTTTCTAACAGATTAGCCCTTCTGTACACAGAGAAAGGAAAAAGCAAATTGTAATCAATATTTCTAGTTGGGGGGCCGTCCAGGTGGCGCACTGCTACAGTGCGCTGCTTGGGAGCGTGGTGGCGCTCCCGCTGAGGGTTCGGATCCCACATACAGACCGGTTCCGCTCACTGGCTGAGCGAGGTGCAGGTGCAACACCAAGGGCTGCAATCCCGTTGCTGGTCCCGGTCCGGTACAGGTGCGACATTGAGGGTTGCGATCCGTTGCCGGACATGAAAAAAGACAAAAAGACAAAAAAAAAAAAAATTTCTAGTTGGTTAAAGAGAAGACTGCTAAAACTATTGGCTAACATGAAGTCTTTGGGTTATTCATATTAGAAATATATCTGTGCTTTTCTTGTCTACCATTGGCATGGCAAAACAAGCCAGCTGCAGCAGTATGTATCTTTTGGGGTAAATGTGATATTAGGGAGGTGATTGAGGGTTGGAGTTAGGAGGATGGACTATGGAGCCAGGCTGCCTTGGTTTGAACCCCAGCTCCTTGCATACCTAGCTGTGTGGTCTTGGGCAAGTTATCCTCTTTGTGCCTCAGTTTCCTCAACCACAATATAGAGATCATAGCACCTACCTTGTAGAGTCATTTTGAGGATTAAATTAGTTAATACATGTAAATCTCTGAGGGCAGTTTATAGTTAGTGCTACCCAAGGGCTGGCTATTGTTATTGTCATCATTATTATTGTATCTCATCTCTAGATTCTCCTCCTTAAGCTGTGTATTCAATCATTTATCCATTTATTCACTCATCCATTTATACGTTATTATTCTTTTTATCCTACAGCCATGTGTTGCTTACCTATTATGTGCAGGATTCTATGTTAGCTGCTGGTATATGTCCATGTGTATATGTGCATGTCACGCACATTCTTACAATATACATGTAAAATTACAAACAGCAGTTAAGTGTTAGGAAAGAAATGTATTTGAGTCGGGCCGGCCTGTGGCTCACTCGGTAGAGTGCGGTGCTGATAGCACCAAGGCCGCGGGTTCGGATCACATATAAGGATGGCTGGTTTGCTCACTGGCTGAGCGTGGTGCTGACAGCACCAAGCCAAGGGTTGAGATCCCCTTACCGGTCATCTTTATAAAAAAAAAAAAAAAAAAGAAATGTATTTGAGTCAAAGAGGGTGGTTGGAAAGGAGAGGGTCTTCCTTAACTTCTGTAGGAGGATCAGGAAGGGCCTTTCTGAAGATTGGGCATTTAGGCTGAGACCTGAAGCGTCAGAAGGAGCCAGCCATATGAAGATTGGGGGATGAGCAATCCAAGCAGAAGGAACAAGAGTGGTCAAAGGCCCTGAGGTAGGAAAGAGCTGGATTATCTGAGGAACTGAGAAGGGGCCAGCATGGTGGGGAGAGAGTGCACTTAGATCAGGCCTTTTGCGTGAGAGACCCCGAGTGGTTGATGATTCCAAAGATGGGCCTATCTGGATTGGTGGGTGGGTTGGTCTCCAGCCTCCTTGACCTCTGAATGCCAACAGAAGACGTCACCTGCCTTTTGTGCCAAAAACTAGTGGGAAAATGTCAGCTTTGGCAATGGTTTCCTGATTTTCTTCCCCTTTGGTTCTTTGGTCAAGGAGAGCGATTCATGAAGATTATGAGTAAAAGACGACCATTGTCCGTGGGCACATGAGCTGACAGAGTAAACAGAGATTATGATGACTCTGGAGCAAGGCCTGTGTCTACATATTTGCCAGAGTCTCAGAAATAAAATATTCTGAATGTACAAGCCCCACCTTCTTTTCTGTCCCAGTCCAGGAAGTATAATACCAGAGAGATGACAAGGGTCAAAGGTTAAACCTTTCCAAACTTCCCCTGCAAAGAGAGCTTACTAGGGGAGATGCTGATCAAGATGAAAGACCAGTTCCTGAGAGGGTGAGGGAGGAATCTGAAATGAAACACCATACAGATGAGCACATGCTGTTCCCGAGTTTACAGTGAGACGGGCAGGAGGGTCTCACACCACTGTGCCTCTTCGGGGACGTTCAGAAGAGAATGTCTGAGGAAGAAGGAGGAAGAGTGTGGTGCTGTGGTCTCTCCTTGTGCCCCCTGGACTTCAGTCACCTTTGGCTGTGGGACCTTGGGCAAGTTACTTCCTTTCTCTGATCCTTAATCTTCTCATCTGTAAAGTGAAGATGAGAATCATATCAACCTCACAGGACTGCTGTGGGTATTAAATAAGATAAAGTGAATGAAGTATATGGTTCAACACTTGGTCCAAAGGAAGCACTGTAAAAGTTAGTGTTCCTCTCTCCCTTTCTCATTCTCCCAGGACGGGGCTCTCAAAGTGTGGCACCCAGACCAGCAGCATTAGCAAGACCTGGGCTGTTGTTAGAAATGCAAATCTTCCAGCCCCGACCCAGACCTATTGAATCAGGAACTCTAGGGGATGGGGCCCAGTCATCTGTGTTTTAATAAGCTCTCCAGGTGATTCTGATTAGGATTGCCAGATTTAGCAAATAAAAATACCGGATACCTAGTTACATCTGAATTTCAGACAAATAATGAATACTTTTTTTAGTATAAGTATGTCCCAGGATAGAGTGGTCCTTGGCATGGGCCTGTGAAGCATCCATGCAGCCAGTAGGAACAAATATAACTCTAAGGCATTTTGTCACCATGATTCTTGTTGTTTCCCCAAGAGAAGCATTCAGGGATTTGATATCACCCACTCACTTAGCAGACCTTTACTGAGTCCTTGCCATGTATAAGGAAGATACTGTGCTAAGTGGAAGCAGAAATGCTCTTTGAAGGCTAGAAGATATTTGGGATACCACATTTGTTCAGAAGAAGTTACCAGGAGAGTGGAACAGATAACATGTGGGGTGAGAGATTAGAGGAGGGAGACATCAGCTGTGCATGGTGTCAGCAGAGAGATGGACCTGGCTTTATCTTGAAGACTGGAGCAGTGTTTTGGTAGGCAGAGCTCCATGGAGAGGGAATTCCAGGAAGAGAAAAATGGCATAAACAAAAGCAGGAGGCAGGAGAGCACAGAGCACGTCTAGAAGACTGAGTCTGTGATTTTGCCAGCGTGTAGGGTACATGACAGAGCATGGCAAGGCTGCTGGGGTTGGGAAAGGTAGGATTGGCTGGATTACAGAGAGCCAAATTTCATGCCGCAGCAGAGGGACAGAGGAGTTATCTGTTTGACAATCTCTGTTGTCTCTGGTGGTTGGGATCACCTTCTGGGAACTCTTATCATTCCATCTCTTGGGTGGATAAATTGTGTGTGGAAGAATTTCCCACAAAGCCTTTAAGTGGCTTCAGAGAATTTCCATTTGAAATGTCTCGATAACTTTGCTGTGGACTGAGGATATTCTGGAAATCTTTATTCTACTGAGCCACCAGTTTTGTGGTCTCATTGGTGAGATGGGTCAAAGCTTCTTCCAGCTTATGTGCCATATGTTGGCATGTGATTGAAGCAACAGCGTCTCCCACTGGGCAGTATGAATGCCATGGTAACAGACCTTTAAAACTCTGGAGACTAAGCAGGAGATTTTGGAGAGAGCCTCTTTCACCCCGAATTTTTTGTTCTCCAGAGCTTAGCATTGTAATTGTATAGTTAGTGACTGTGCTCCTGCTTCTGAAGAGAGGTCAAAACAAGTTTAAGGAGGAAATAAGGACTTTCAACACAGTCTAGGGCAGCCTTCTCAAACTTTATTGTGCGTGAGAATCACCTGGAGAGCCTATTACTCTGATTTAGTAGGTCTGGGTGCTGACTGAGGATTTGCATTTCTCACAAGCTCCCAGATGAAGCTGATATTACTGGCCTGCAGAATGCTCTGTGAGTAGGATTGGTTCTGGGACCTCATTTCAAGGGCTGATTTAAGCACTGAAGGAATGATCATTAGGGTAATGTCTATCTTCAGTTCAAGAGATAGATGCAATCCTTGCTAGCTTCTGACTTCTAACACTAATAGAAGAGGAATGATTTGACCTGACTTTTTCCTTTATGGCTTAAGTAGTTTTCCCTTTAGAGAAGACTCATGGGAAAACATCAAATTTCTGCCAAACCTTGGAGGAGTTGAAGAGAAAAAAATTTAGGTGATAGAGCCCCTGTCTTGTTAAGGCAAACCAAATTGGTCTTATCAGGAATCTCAATTGCAATGAGAGGAAATCTGTTCTTAAGTGTTCCAAATAATGTAGAGGCAGATTCTCTAATAGTGACAGGAATAAGAGAGACTGGCCCAGGTCCTTACTACTGCTAAGGACCCCTAGCCAAGTGACAGGTTTAAAAGAGGATTTGAAGCTAGATGATGTTAAAACCAGACAGGAAGTCAAGAAGGGTGGCCTGCTTCACTCTGGACAGCTCACGTCTGGAATAGTCTATTCAGGTCTGACGCCCACTTGGGGACAGAGATGGGGCTCAGAGCTGCAGACAGCAACAAGGGTGATGATATTCCAGCCCATGTCCAGTAAGGAACAGACATACGAGAAGAAGAAACAGCCTGGAGAAGATTTAAGGGGGGTACCACCCCTGTCCTCAGATATTGGAAGAACTAGCTCGCAGAAGAGAGATTTGACTTGTTCTGTATGACTCTAGAGGGTGGAAGTAGGACTAATGGGTAGATTTCAGCTCAAAGTATAGAAGAACTTTTTAACAATTAGAGTTGTCCAACCACGGATTCAGCTGCCTTACAAGGTGGGGAGTTCTCTGTCACTGGAGGTGTACATTCAGAAGCTGTCACTTGGAGGTGTTGCACAGAGGACTCAAGCTGTGACATCTGTGGACCCATCCAACTCTGGAAGACTCTATGATTCTATAATTTCTCCATATAAATCTCCCCTCCTGCCAACCTTCTAAGATAGGAAATTTAGGCAGTAAAATGTGATCATGAATTCCCTAAAGGCAACCCCCCCCCCCAGTCTTTTTGCCTTTTATTATGTGACGTTATGTTATTTTCCCAAGTACTATGCTCTCAATCCTGTTGGGTTTGGTCAGGCCCAGCTCATCTTGCACAGTGACAGCAAAATATCTACTTGTGATGACTTTTTGAGCCCCGCCAGGGGATGAGGAGGGCTTGGAAAGAAGTTAGTCAGAAATATGGTCAAGCTGGAAAAATTTTAGATAAAGTCTAAAATCCTGAATTCAGAGGGAATGTGGGAAGAAATTACAGAGAAGGACATGGTGATGATTCATGTCACTGGGTCACTCCCCAGATGGGTCCTGATTCCCAAATGGGCATGAGTGTGGGTGAGAAGTGGACAGAGAGAGTGTTTGGGAAATCAGTGTGATGAAAGTGCTGTTAATGAGCTCCAGTGAGAGGAGGGGCAGAGGAGTGTAGGTGATAAAGCGGTGGTGTCTGTCTTAGTCTGCTCAGGCTGCCATAACAAAATACCACAGACCAGATAGCTTAAACAATGGAAATTTATTTTTTCAAAGTTCTGCAGGCTGGAAGTCCCAGATCAAGGTGCTGTTGGGGTTGGTTCCTGGTGAAGCCTCTCTTCCTGGTTTCTAGACAGTTGTCTTTTCTCTGTGTCCTCATATGGCTTCTTCACTGTGTGTGTGGGGGGGGAGGGGGGTAAGATAAAGAGAGATCTCTGATATCTCTTCCTCTTCTTATAAGGACACCAGTCCATTGCTTCTCAGCCTTTTCACTAAGATCAAGTGTAGTATCTGTTCTTATCAGTTTAATAAGGACACCAGTCCTATCAGATTGGGGCCCCACCCTTATGACCTCATTTAACATTTTATCTCCCTGAAGGCCCTGTCTCCAAATACAATCACATTGGAGGTTAGGGCTTCAACATATGAATTTTTTTGTTGTTGTTGGTGGTGGAATAGGAAGTCAGCTTTTACTTAGGAGTACCAATGACCTGAGGAGAGATGTCAGGCAAATCCATTTTTTCAGTAAACCTGAAGGACAATGGCCAGACTAAAACCATCTCAAAGACTCAGATTTACTGAGGAGTTTTTAAAGAGGGAGTTGAGGGAATGGAATGTGGGAAATGAAAAGGAGGGAGGGGATGTGATCTGTGAAGGCTCCGAGCAAGGAGCCAGATCCAAGTTCTTGCCAAGGCTCCTTCTGGTTTCTGTTCCCATCCTTGATGTTTACTTAGGGTCCTGCTGGATTTTGATGAGATTCAGGGTGGAATCAGCATAGCTTTATTGATATCTTCTTTGGTTTCCTGGGATCTGGATAGTATGTGTCTTGTGGCAAGTTTGCAATTCCAAGCTAACATTAATTCTTTCATACAATTGCCTCCCTACTCTTGAGTTACTTCAGTTCATGTTCTCTGTTTTCTGCAGTAAATAATTCAGAAAACTTTTCAGGGAAGGTTCTTGGTTGACATATTCTCTTAACTTCTGCATATTTGAGAATGTCTTCTAGTTGCCTTTGTATAGAAATGATAACTTGTCGGGGTATATAATTCTTGGCTCAAAATTATTTTCCCTTAAAACTCTGTAGGTATTGTTCCATTGTCTTATGGCATTTCGAGTTGCAAGAGAAAAATCTGAGGTCAGTCTGAGTTATGCCCTTTTATAGGTAACTTGCTTTCTCTGTCTGGCTACTTGTAGAATTTTTTCTTTATCCTTGAAATTTAAAAATGTCACCAGAATATATGTAGGTGTTGCTTTCTTTTCATTGAATTTTAAAGGTACCCTGTGTACTTTTTCCATTTGTGGATCTAGTGTGTTCTTCAACTATGGAAATTTTCTTCAATTAGCTCCTTAATTACTGTTTCAGCTCCATTTGCTTTGTCCTCTGTTTCAGGTATTCCTATTATGTGTACATTGTGTCTCCTGGACTGACCCTCTCGGTCTCTTTTTTTCTCATCTTGATTTCTTTTCCCTTTTCTCTGCATTCTGTGGGATTTTCTCTTGTTTTGCATTTACTTCAGTGATTTGATTTTGTGGAGAATCCACCTTGTAACCTTTCTATTAACTCTCTCAACTCCGTGATACATTGCAAGCTCTCTGCCTATCCCTTCTCTAACACTATGGATAGTTTGTTAAACTCCCTTGTTATACAATTCCTAAACCTTTCTATAGCTTCTATTTCCTGTGCTACATCCGTTTCAAGAGGAGGCACTTTGTAGATTACTTAGCTCTGTTCCATTCTTCTGAATTGCAGTATTATGACATTTTCAATAGCTCTTCTTAGCAAAGAGGACCAAAAATGAAGATTATGGGCTCAACATATGAATTTTGCAGGGAGGACACAATTCAGTCTATAACAGTGTCCATTGTGGCTCTTGTGAATTGTCTTTGAGAGTGAAATAATTGTCCTCTTGGGAGGAAATGGGAGAGAATGGTTACCAATTGAGGGTCATTCTGAGTGGCCAGCCATTACTGATTCATTATCTCACTGAACTTTTGCAGAACACTGTCATGAGAGAAGGTGGAGGCTCACAGATGTGTGATCACCCAGATAGCAAGAGGTCAAGAAAGCATTCAAACTCGAATTTTTAAGCTCCTGCTGTCTTCACACTGGAGGGAAATTTACCATGAAATCTTGCTGAATTCCTGGGACTATGTCTTCAAGCCAAGCTGTGGGTGCTTGGCAGGCCCTTTAGGGTGTTCAGGAGGGTCTCTGAATAGGGCAGTGATATGACCACAGTTGTGCTGTGGGGAGGTAACTGGCCATGGGAGTGGGTGGGGGTGACTGATAGGAGGGAGAGACTAGATATCATCTAGAAGCTTGTTGTATAGTCCTGTTGTATATAATGACAGGCAGCACAAAGGCAATACAGATGCCCACTACATTGTAAAGTCAGAGTCAGGGTTTTGGTAAATGATTGAGTGCAGGTCATAGGGTCAAGAGAGGGAGTTCAGAATGAGACTAAGGTGATGCCCCTAACAGAAATGAACCGAACCTGGCCCAGGACATTCTGGTACCCCCAAATCTCTCCTGGCCCCCTTCCATACTCTTCTCAGCTGGTGAGGGGTGATGGACCTCAGGACAGCCTGAGATTGCTTAAAGCCCGATGTCTTCCTTTGGAGGGGATATTGGAGAGGACTGCTGGAATTTAAGATTAATCTAATGCAGTTAATAATTTCTGGTAATTATGTCCTTAATAGTACACTATTAGGCTTAATAATTTACCAAGTGAGAGGTGATAAATGAAAATGGGTCAGGACAGGTGGGCCACTTGCCGAAGGGAAATTTTGATTAAAAGTGGGCTCTTATCCCCTACAAGCTTTGAGCAGAAACAAGTGGACATCTCATTTCCCCTAGTTTTCTTTTTTTTTTTTTTTTTTTTTTTTTTTTTTTTTTTTATATCTACATAAAGCCCTCCAATGTACATTGTTAAATGAAAAAAGCAAGTGGCAGAGTAATATATGAAAATAGAGCACCCTGAAATTAACCCACGCACTTACTGCCATTTGATCTTTGACAAAGGCATCAAGTCTATTCACTGGGGTCGGGACTCCCTCTTCAGCAAAGGGTGCTGGGATAACTGGTTATCCATTTGCAGGAGATTGAAACTAGACCCATATCTCTCACCTTGTACTAAAATCAACTCAAAATGGATCAAGGATTTAAATATACACCCCGCAACAATAAAACTTATTAAAGAAAACATAGGAGAAACCCTTCAGCAAATAGGGCTGGGCACAGACTTCATGAATATGACCCCAAAAGCATGGGCAACCAAAGGAAAAATAAACAAATGGGACTATATCAAACTGAAAAGTTTCTGCACAGCAAAAGAAACAATTAACAGAGCTAAAAGACAGCCAACAGAGTGGGAGAAAATATTTGCAAAATACATGTCTGACAAAGGACTAATATCCAGAATATATAAAGAACTCAAACATCTTTACAAGAAAAAAACAAGCAACCCAATTAAAAAATGGGCAAAAGAGCTAAGTAAGCATTTCTCTAAAGAAGATATGCAAATGGCCAACAGTCATATGAAAAAATGCTCAACATCACTCAGCATCCGGGAAATGCAAATCAAAACCACACTGAGATACCATCTCACCCCAGTTAGGATGGCCAAAATCATTTCCCCTAGTTTTCTGTTTCAAATGGACGGTATTCACACAGTTACTCAAGTCCCAAATCTAGGGGTTACCCTTGATTACTCTTTTCCTCATTTCCAACGTCTAATCCATTCATAAAGCCTGTCAACTTTGTTTCTAAAACTTACTCCCAATCTCTAACTCGTCTTTGTCTCTACTGCTACCACTTTAGTCCAAGCTGCCATCCTCTCACCTAGATGCAGTGATAGCCTCCCACCTGGTTTCTCTTCTCTCCCTTGCCCCCAATACTACGCCCTCCACATAATTTAGAGCAATCTTTAAAAGAAGTGAGATCCTGCTTCCTCCCTGCTTAAAACACTCTAATGACTTCCCATCACGCTAAGAATAAAACCCACTCTTCCTATCTTGGCTTCCTAGAATCAATGTGACTCCACCCTCCCGACTTTCCAGCCTCCTCTCAGGCCATTCTCCTGCCTTCCAGCACTTTCCAGCCACTCTGGCTTTCTTT
The DNA here is from genome assembly GCF_000696425.1 of Galeopterus variegatus. Classification (NCBI taxonomy): domain Eukaryota; kingdom Metazoa; phylum Chordata; class Mammalia; order Dermoptera; family Cynocephalidae; genus Galeopterus; species Galeopterus variegatus. Next base: position 70,520 of record NW_007729874.1, read on the forward strand.
CTGCTTCACAACATGCATGTCTTTCCTGCTCAGAGGGTCTTTGCTTTGTTGGCATGCTTTCCCTCTGATCTCTGCATGGTTGGCTCCTTTTTTCACTCAGATCTTGGCTTGAAGGTTTGAGTTATAATAATAATTCTCTAAAATTAGAGAAGAATCTAACCACTGTATCACACTTTATTCTCTTCACAGCACTTACCATTCTCTGACCTTTCTTTTTGTTGTTTATTTATGTTTACTGTGTTTGAATATAAACAGCTGATTCCCCAGAGTCTAGAATATGTTTGGCACATTTAGTAGATGCTAAGTTAATATTTGTTGAGAGAATGAATGAGTGCATTTACACCACTGTCTCCTCCTCATCATTCTGAGAACTCCTTCCACCCAGCCCTTCAGCGATCTCCCTCTTCTCTGATTTAGTATTTGGCAGAAGCACCAGCTCCCTTACATTGGGACAGGGCTGGTATTTTTAGGACAGTTCCTTGGAGTAATCTGTCTTTTGGGAGATAGGTGTTTTGGTCCAGAATTGGACTATCTTAGGGACATTAGACAAATAACTGCAAGCCTCCACCATGTGCTAAGCAAGAATGGGAATAATTATACTTGTTTGGTACTTATCAAATGCTGCTGTACCTTCTTCTCTGGAGTATAGAAGGACTCTAGAACTTTCTGGAGTTCTTTTGGCTCACAGATGCAATTGACCTGATGGCACAGCATATTGGTCAGTGCAAGATCCCTTTCTTGTTTTTTTTTTTTTTTGTCTTTTTTACTGACCGGTAACGGGATCGCAACCCTCGGTGTCGCGCCCGTACCAGGGACCGGCAACGGGATCGCAACCCTTGGTGTTGTGCCCGCACCGCACTCAGCCAGTGAGCGGGAACCGGTCTCCACATGGGATCCGAACCCTCAGCAGGAGCACCGCCACGCTCCCAAGTGGCGCATCTCCAGTGCGCCACCAGGCCGGCCCCCCTTTCTTGTTTTTACTGCTATTTTTTTCTTTGTCTCCATTCACAGTCCCAATATCCTTTCCTCTTCCAATCTGTTTTCTATTCTGTATACTTAGACATATGTGTCTCCTTGAAAAATTCAGTATTTTGTGCATGTGTCTATGTAGTCTCTTTGTAAAAAAATTAAAAAAAATAAAAATACTATATGGATTTAGAGAATTATTATTATTAGTTTCATCTCTTGTTACTTGGGAGTACATAAATCATATAATTTAATAGCTAAGAATCACTAGGAAATCACTGGCTCTGTGCCCCTCCCAGTTTGACAAGATGACTGAGGCCCAGAGGCTTTCTTTTAAATGATTCTTTTCTAGAAAGTTGCCTGTATTTACTGAGAGCCTGTATTGGGCCAGGCCGTAAGCCACCAGGCATGCTGGAGGATATGGAGCTGAACGGCCCATGCCAGCCCCTGAGTAGACAGCCTTGCAGGAGACTTTCAGTGGAGGCCCAGCAGGCTGTGGAGCTTCCCGTGTCTTCTTCACTATTGCGCATTGGTCTCACAAAAGACTCACGGATCATCTGCTTTGGGAATACATCCCACTGCTTCTTCCCTAATCATCTCCTTTTCATCGTTCCCATTTCCCAAGTCCCCACATCTGTCTTCTGAACCAGCTGTTTGGACAGACTCCAGCACAGTAGAGTTCCTGCACCACCTCTGCTCTTTCCTGTCCTTCTCTTGGCTGACATGTCCCTTCTCTCTTTGTCCTACTCTGAGTGTCCTGGTTGAGTCTAGAGGCTGCACCTGAATTTATTTTTGTGTTTCCAGATTGGTGCCTCCCTCTTCGCCAGTAATATTGGAAGTGGCCACTTTGTGGGACTGGCTGGGACAGGAGCGGCTTCAGGCATTTCCATGGGAGGCTTTGAATGGAACGTGAGTAACACCAGAGCCACTGTGTCCTGGGACTGGAGGGAGCATTAGCAGTCAGCCAGGTCAATCTATGCTCAGAGGAGCACTGGGTGTTAGGAAACTCCTCAGAGCCACCCAGGTGTAGGTGGAGGAGGCGCATGGCTGCAGGAGTCCCAGCATCCACCAGAGCAGCATGAGAAAGCCACTGATATGACAAGAGTATTTCTCTTTCCCCTCAGTGTTAGAAAGCCAAGCCCCCCAGTATCCTTCTAGCCATATTGCAAATTTGGACATGCTAATCACCAGACTTCCATAATAATAATAATAATTATTATTATAAAATCTCTCTGAATGGTATTTTACTCCTTGTAACCAGGGAAGAGGCAAGGGAGAACTCGATGTCCTGACTAGGGCCTTGGGCTGTGATATTAGTGGGTTATCTCCTGGGATCCCCTCTGCTACTGCCCAACTGCTGTTTCCCTGGGCCTATTGGGCAGCAAAGGCCGCCTCCAGTTTCTAATGGCCACCAACGGAGTTGTCCTCAGAGCTAAAAGGAGCAAATACTGGGTGATTTTTCTGCAACAGCTAAGAGGCCCTTCAGGCGGCAGGCGTGGGCTAAGCTTTCTTCTAGTTTGAATCCACCTCTTGTTTTGATTTCAGGCCCTGGTTTTGGTGGTTGTATTGGGCTGGGTGTTTGTCCCCATTTACATTAAGGCTGGGGTAAGTATCTGTTCTGTTATTCCATTTCTTACTGGCAAACTTATATGTGAGCTTGGTCCTCCTGGAGAACAGAGGAAACTTTATGGTATAAATGTCAGAGAAGACCTGTGGGTTGGCTTTTGCTCCCAGGTCATAAAGTTTCTGACTGCCAGCAGGGGCATTAAACAGATCCACTAGGTTGGATCTGATGGCTTTTGCCAGTCCATGCTCATGACTTTCCCTCTAGGAAGCTCCCCTAAGCAACCTCACTCAATTCAACTCTCTGAAGCATCATGTTTCCTCACTCTGGGTGTGTACTTGCACTGCACTGCCATGCACTGCTCTTAACATATAACTGACTCTAGCCTCTGCCCCTGGAAAAGAAGCAGCTTGAGACAAAGAACCTTATTTCACCTTCATTTACATACATCAGCAGCTCTTGTTTGCTGAGCATGCAGCTTGTACTCAACTATCAAATGCATGCTTGGTTTCCTGACTATGTCTCTCTGTCATTTTGCATAGCGCAGCTTTGGTATCATCTGTTCAGTGAGATATAATGAACACCTATTATGTGTAAGTCTATACTTTAGGAGATAAAAGCAATATAGGAGAAACACAGGGCAGATCCTGCATCTTTTCAAGGCTCACAGTTTATTGGTAACACATGTCTGGTCCCAGGAGACAACGGGCTCATGGTTGAGGGAGCAAGAAAAGAAGTGTGGTTGGAATTTGCAGAAAGGAACTGGGAGAACAGTTGGGCAGGCCTCCAGCTGCAATCATTGACCCTGCCTGTGTGTAGAGCATCATGAAGCCTGGCCAGCTTGTTTGGTGCACTGCAAAGATGCCACCATTGTTACAATGTCTTGTTTGCAGTAGGTGCTCTGTATAGTAATGAAAAAAAAAAAAAATATATATATATATTCCCTCCTACTCTAGGGCAAGGATTTGCCTCCTTAGTTATGCCTAGTCATGTGCCCATTCAAAAACAGGTGTTTATTGATCATATTCTATGTGCTGGGATAACACCTAGCTACTCCTACAGTGGTGGGGCATGTGGGATTACAACGAGCAAATGGCTGGCAGTCAGGGGCCATCTTTCCACCTTGCAGACTTCTGTGGCCAATGATGGTTATAAATCCTTGACCATACTTCCGTGGCTCTAACATCAGGGTGGATCTCATTTCTCTGCCTGCTCTGGGCCCTCTGGTCTCTCTTGCTGGCAGTGACCTCTCTTGCATCCCATGCAGGTGGTGACAATGCCAGAGTACCTGCAGAAGCGGTTCGGAGGCAAGCGGATCCAGATCTACCTTTCCCTTTTGTCCCTGTTGCTCTACATTTTTACCAAGATTTCGGTGAGTCCACTGCTCTGGGGACTGGGCACTGGCTGTCTCAGTTAGCTGCTCACTCTCACTTCCCAGCACATGCTGCCGCACCAAGATGCAGCTCTATATGTTTCTCTTAACTCAGTCCCTTAAGCCTTCTTGCTCCTTGGGGTAAAGTCCTATTTCACGCATCAAGGAACCACTGGAGTTCAATGGAACTCCTTGTCCTCCACTGTGGTGCAGGTTGAAAACATAAACAGGTTTAAGAAGGCTCAGGGAAAGCTGTTTTTAAAAGAAGATTAGAAGGGAGTTAGGGACAGAACTACCATATGATCCAGCAATCCCACTACTGGGTGCATATCCAAAGGAAACAAAATCAGTATGTTGAAGAGATATCTGCACTCCCATTTTAGTTGCAACATTATTCATAATAGCCAAAATGTGGAATCAACCCAAGTGCCCATCAATGGATGAATGGATAAAGAAAATGTGGTATATATACACAATGGAATACTATTCAGTCATTAAAAGAATAAAATCCTGTCTTTTGCCACAATATGGATGAACCTGGAGGATGTTATGTTAAGTGGAAAAGCCAGACATGGAAAGACAAATACAGCATGACCTCACTTTCATGTGAAATCTGAAAAAGTTGAACTCATAGTAGCAGAGAGTAGAATGGTGGTCACCAGGGACTGGGGAGATGTTGGTCAAAGGATACAAAACTTCAGTTAGATAAGAATAAGTTCAAGAGATCTATTGTATATCATGGTGACTACAGTTAATAACAATGTACTGTATTTGAAAATCTCTAGGATAGATTTTAAGTGTTTTCACCACAAAAGAATGCTATGTGAAGTAATGCTTATGTTAATTAGCTCGATTGAGCCATCTCACAATGTACACATATTTAAAAACATCATGTTGTACATGATATGTATATACAATTTTTATTTCTCAATTAAAAAAAAGAGGGAATTAGAAATATCTAAGGACCAGCTCCAACTTTAGAGGCATCCATGGGCCTTGGTGCCCTGTCAGGGTCAAAATTTGACTCCATGTGACATTTCTGATGCACTTAAACATGGACATCAGTGCCAACTCTGTAAGGGACTACTGACATTCTGTCTTCTTTTATGGACAGGGAAATGAAAACCCTGGGCATGGAAAGTACTCAGGATCCTGAATCAGAAGTAGAACCCAGGCTTCTGGCTCTTACTTCACTGTCCTTTTCCCTGCATGGGGCTCCTTGTGTTCACTTGAGATCAGCTCCCTGGGCCTCTAGTTGCTAACGCTTTGGGGGATTTTTACTCTCTCTGAACCCAACCACGGGGTTACTCTCCTACCAACCTACTCTCCTTGCCAACCTGGAGCAGCAGTCCCCATTTTGCAGAGCTGAGATTTCTCAGAAACTGGCTGGCCACTGGGGTGCCTTTGAAAGCTGAGCAGAGCTCTTCGCTGACCTACTGGAGCAAGCCTTGTATTCCTTCTTTCCTTTATTTTTTCTTCCTTGAAAGTGTTCAAGTCAATTCCTCATGATGGTAAGACAAAACAAAGTGGGAACCCCCCCCCCCCCAGGAAACCATCAAAATTCTTTTCTTTTTTGAAAGCAGTAGCTCTTTATTTAACTAAGCAGATTGCAAAAACAATCACGGCAGACACCTTAGTTCATCTTTCTAATAAGCCTGTTGATTTGATCTTCCCTGTTGCTAGCATCTCCACCTTCCACAAAATGAGTGGTCGTCTTCTTCATCCCACTCCATGGAGAAGATAATTTGCAGGGCCACAGGAAGTTACTCGCTTCTTTGAAGTGCTTTCCAACAGTATAGATCTCATGAATCAGATCCTCCTTGCAGATGATGCCATATTTACCAAGAGATCGGGCAATCAAAGTGTTATCTATCAAGGCAATTTGCTTCTTATTGATTTTGCCATAACCATGCTTTGTAGATTAGTTTATTTACTGACTTCAGGTTTGGGTACCCACAAGCAATATATGGTTTCACAATCCTCAGCATGTTAATTGAAGCCTTGTTGAGCTTCGCAAAGGTGCCATTGAAGATCTGGCAAAGGCAAAGAAGCTGCAACACCTTTCAGACCTTTGGGCTCACACTTGATACCTCTAATCTTGATGACAAATGCCAATTTGGGTTCTGCAGGTGCATAGAAGTTGCCAGCTTTTCTTCCATCCTAGCTATGTGAATCTCAGTTCTGTACATCTGCCTATATTCCTGTGATAGTGCTTAGCTTTTTCATAGATAAGCTTCTTCCTTGTCTTTTGAAGCATCTTTAGGGCAAACTTCTTCCTCTGGTGCTTGATCTTCAGCTCTGTGAAGTTCCTTCACTTTTTTTTAAGGGTTTCTGTCACAGCAGGAGCCTTCTTTTCCTTCTCGTTGACACCCTTCATGGTTCCAAAAGATGGTAGGAGGAGAAAAATTTTCATGTAAGTTTTGGTTGGCATTTTTCTTTCCCTAAGGTGAATGTCAGTCTGATAAAGATTAAAACAACAGTGGAAAAAAAAAAAAGAGAAAGAAAATGTGAATGATAAAGAATAAGAAAGAAAACAGGATCTTGGTAAGAAAATTACCTAGGAAAATAATTGGAAGAAGCTGGGTTCCTGGTCTGTTCTACTGCTCACTAGCAGGTGACCTGGGGAAGATGGCATAAACTCTCCAGAACTTAGCTTCCTCATGAGTAAGGTAAGGATAATAATTCCTACCTAGCCGAACTCACTGGGTGGTGGTGAGGATCAAGTGAATTTATTTGAAAACGTAAAGTGTTAATTGAGATGTAAGATATTATGATGAGGAACATGGCCAGTTGAGAACCCTCAACACTCTATGAGAAGCTCCTTGAGCTGCAGTAGGACAGAGAGAAGTGACATTTTCTGACATCACTCAAGGAGTGGCTCCAACTTTCTCCCTTAGCCAGTAGTTATAAAGTGCTCATAGCTCTGTCAAAAGGGTTATCTCAGGGCCGACCCTGTGGCGCACTCGGGAGAGTGTGGCGCTGGGAGCACAGCGGTGTTCCCGCTGCGGGTTCGGATCCTATATAGGGATGGCTGGTGATGGCTGGTGCGCTCACTGGCTGAGTGCGGTGCAGGGTGACACCACACCAAGGGTTGCGATCCCCTTACCGGTCACAGAAAATAAAAAATAAAAAAATAAAAAGGGTTATCTCATTAGCTATGTTCAGTTTTCTTCGCTTTTCTTGTCCTCCCCTATCCAGCACCAAAGGTGAGATTGGACCAATTTCAGTATCTTGCAAAAGATCTGTCCTGGCTGAGATCTGAGTTGGATTGGAACCGAACTGAGCATTTTCCTCTAGCTAGGGAGGGTGCTGAAAGAATAGTCGCTAGTACTTTTATTTTCCTGATTACTTAAGGCTGAGACAACAGCAATATTAAGTAACATCTGCATTTTTTAATGGAGAATTTCAAACATACCTATGCAGAGACAGGATAGTATAATGTGCACTCATGGACCTAATACCGATCACTTCGCTTTAACAATTATCAATATTATGCCATTCTTGACTCATCTATCCCCTTTCACTTTTTTTCCAGCAATATTTTAAATTAAATCCCAGATATTATATCATTTCACTATAAATTCTTCAGGATGCACCTTTGACTTTTTAAAAACATAAACTTTGTGCTTTTATCATATCTAACACAATTTACAGTAACTTCTCAACTTAGATAATTTGATACTTGGTTCATAGCCACATTTTCCTGATTATCTCAAAAATGTTCTTTTACTTACAGCTAGTTTATTTAAATCGGGATCCAAAGTCCATACATTGCACTTGGTTGTTCTTTCTTTAAAGGAATTATATATGTACAAGCCTTCAGCCTACCACAGTTATTTTTCCCTTTTATGTATTACCTTTCTGTCCTGGCCTGCATGCACAAACTTTTTTTTTTGGTTGGGTAGTTTGTCTTTTTATTGTTCAGTTTAGAAGTTCCTTATATATTGTGAATACCAGATCTTTATCAGATATATGAGTTATAAATATTTTCTCCCATTTTGTAGGTTGTCTTTTCACTTTCTTTATAGTGTCCTTTGATGCACAAAGATTTGAAATCAAGGTGAAGTTTAATTTTTCTATTTTATCTTTTGTTGCTCATGCTTTTGGTGTCATTTCTAAGAATCCATTGACAAATCCAACATTATGAAGATTTACCCTCATGTTTTCTCTTAGGAGTTTTAGCTCTTAGGTTTAGGGCTTTGATCCATTTTGAGATAATTTTTGTGTATGGTGTGAGGTAGGGGTCTAACTTTATTCTTTTGTATGTGGGTTTCCCATTACCATTTGTTGAAAAGACGATTGTCTCCCCATTGAATGGTCTTGTACATAAGTTTTACACAACTCAGTGAAAACATGCTCACATTGATAAGGCCAATAGGGTTTTGTCTTGGAGTTGGGACTGACACCTTAATAGTGTTCCCTCCTTGAGCAGCTTCCTGACTTCCACTGCTACTGCCCTTGACCTGTGCCTTTGTGTTTTATCCATTCATGTGACGATTCTGCTTCTTCATTTTCTCCTCCTCTCCTTCAGGTTAGTTTTTAGTTACAAGATGAAGACCCTGGGCTTTCCAGTCTTATTTCATTAGATGATCGGTGTGCAGAGTCTAGACTGGGAAGGGCTGGGAGGGCTGAAGAAATCAGGTCTTGGTTTCCCGAGGGAGGGAAAGACATTGATCTAAGAGAGAAGAGATGTAAGTGGGAGGGTTGGGAGGTCACACTGGAAGGAGTGGGAGGTTGGTGAGATAACTGTCCCTTGGTTCAGCTTGTGAGGTGGCATCTGTGTAATGAGCATGTAGAGGAGGGCATGGGGTTTCCCCTTCTTGGAGACAAGCATTCTCCAAGTCCACAGTTCAAGGGGGTGAAAGTCTGTTGACTACAGTTGCCATGGAAAGGGCACTCTGCCCTCAGAGCTGTTGTAGGGGTAGTCATATAAATAGACTAAGTGCCCAACCTCTCTCCCTGCCTTTTCTGTTGCCTCATCTATTTTTCAGGTTACTGATTAAACCTCCTTGGACTTGGGAGCCCCTACAGGTAGCTGAGGGGCAGCCTCCTTCAACTCAGATCCTGAAGGGGCACATCCCCCAGCAGTCAGCTTTTTCTAAATGTTGCTTTTGAATTGTACACAGTATAGACTGCTCCCACTCTGTGTGATTTCTGGGGCTCCTTACTGGAGGCCCTGACCAATGTCGTACTTGTTCCACCCATTGCCTAAGGCCAGTGATCCCTTGGCAAATGCATAAGAAGGATGACAGCTGCCTTTTGTTTAGTGCCAGTCTCTCATTTAGTCTCCACTAAAGGCTTCACTTACTCCATTTCCAGTTCTCATAAGAGTACTACACGGGTAAGGATTTCTATTTTATTTTCCACTTCATGGACAAGAAAACTGAGTCTTAGAGAATTTAAGTAATTTGCCCCAGATCACACAGCTAGTATATGGCAAAGCCAGGATTGTAACCAGGGTTTTTCTAGTCCCAAAGTCTGTGTTCTCTTCACAGTTCTGCACTGTGCTTGGATGGGATGAAGGCATGAATAACAAAATGGGATAGGTCATCTAGTCCTATGTTCTATGCTCTCATTTTACAGATGGGGAAACTGAGGTCCAGAGAGGGAAAGGGACTTTGCGGGGTTAAACAGGAGCAGAAACAGGATGAGAAGCAGGTTTCCTGACTCTAAGTTCAAACTCTTTGGCATTATGTCCTCCCTGCTTTCTAACTCTCTCATTCCTCCAGTACAGAGTTCAAATTTAAGAACCAGGGAAAAATTAAGAGAGCCAGTTAAATGAGCCTCACAATATAAATGAATTTCTGAGAGTAGGGTTTGAGAGAACTGTGAGGAGAGAACATCAGTGGCATAATAGGTGTGTGAAGGATCTGAAGGAGGGACACCTACGTAGAGGGAGGGTGGAGAGGGATGCAGACAGGCAAGGCTTCGTTTTCGTAAGTTTGGCTGGCTGGCTCCCCATGAGTCATAGAGAATGAAAATTTTAAAGAATTACACTGATGTTACTCCTGCTAGGAGCTCATATCAAGATACACAGGAGTGCAAGGCTCACAGACAGAAGAAAAGAACAGTTATTTAACAAAATACAGTAGAAAGGTATTTATATTGCACACAAAGCTTCGTCAATTTTGTTGTGTGTGGGGGGAAGCACAGATGGTTTGTGTTGGGTGAGAAGAGAGGAGGGATGGCCTTGTGAGATCCATGTCCAGACAGGGAACAAGCAGGGACCTGCCAGGAAGGCCCAGGGAGGACGTAGTGATCCAGGGGGTGTGCGACTGATGAGAGAGAGGAAGCAAAAGGGCATTGCAGGTGCAGGACACTGGGCATCCGTGGTGTGGAGCCTTGGCTATGGCTGCCGTCTTATTGATTGTCCCTCTTTGAACTCCTGAATTTTATTGACTCCCTCGAGCACCCTACCTTATCAAGTTCTGGGAAGCATTCTGTTCTGTAAAATTTCCTGACATTGTGTATCTTATTAAAATGTGCACAATCACTTGAGATAAAGCCTCAGATTTTATGATTACGTGTGATGTCCAAATATCCCCATTTGTATTTCAATTTGTATCACAACTGCAATAAGCTTTTACAGCACCTCCACTGTCCATTTTGGGTCCTTGGGTCAAAATAGGAGCTTTGGCTTTTGCTCAGGGATTTAATGCTCATTACCTGGGCCATTCGCTTTAACAAATGGAAAGAGAAATTTGAGTAATGGGGCTTCTGCATCTGAAACCTAATTGCCAGGCAGGATTTATTGTGTGTTCAGATACATCTTGGTTAGGAACAGAACGGGCAGCAAACACACTTCCCCTCTTACCATGAAATTGTAAACATTTTTCAGGTTTGAATCTTTATTATTTTTAGGGGTTGTTGAGTAGAACTGTTGATATGTCATTTTCATCAAGCCATTTAAACATTCTCTGGTGGACTAAAAGCTCTTGACAGTGGTCACTTTTGGGCAGAGTGATGGAAGTGGAGCTACTTTTACTTTTCAACATATAACTTTCTGTGCTGTTTGTTTTTCAACTACACACATGAATTATTTTATATTATTAAAACATTTTATTTTAAAAGTAAAAAAAAAATTTTTTTTTGGTTAAGAAAGATATTACTCTCTGCAGAAAATATTCCAGAAAGGACGTCCCTTTCTTTTCAATGTTGTTATGAGTATCACAATAATACATGCATCTGAAAGCTCTTGGTAAATTGTAAAATTCCCTGGATATGAAGGAAAAAACCCCTAGTGAAGCAGGAGAAAGTTTGAGCAGCTGGAGAGAACTCAAGAGTAATGTGAAAGCGCCTGGGCTAAAGTGGGTTCGCTCAGCTGGAGTCACCTATGTGAGGTTAGCTAAGGTATCCTCAGGCTGGCTTTGGGGTTCCCAGGGCAGAATTTATTTCTGAAGTTAGGAGTGACTCATGGGGGAAGAATCTGTCCTAGTTTTTTTCAATTTACCAGGGAGATTTTCTTAGAATTCTTTATCTGTACTATTAGATGGAAATAGAATATTAAAAAACACTTCACAGAAGTCTTTATAGACTTCATTTATAGAATTATCTTAGGAGTTGTGTGTTACTTATTTGTGACTAATGTCAAAGGGAAATATTAATAAGGATATCACAGTATACTATGGCATGCCGTCGTAAAGCACTAAAAATGAACTACTCTGGAAAATAAACCAATCAAGGGCATTTTTAAGGCAGTACATACCATAGCAGGCTTGGAATCTTTTCCTAGCTTATTTATGCTTGTTAGCTAATCTACCAAAACAAAGTGTGTACATTTAACAACTTTCCACTGTAATCAATGAATAGGGTTCTTTTAATTTAGATAACTTTATGCGACTATACAGAAGTCACTGGAGGGGAGGGACCAGCATTATGAAAATCCATCACAGTTTCAAGTGGCACAGTGTGCATAGTCAGGAAGGACTGGCCATTTTACCTTTAGCAAGTCTAATGCACCGCAGGGGCTCTTTCCTCCTCTTGGGCTGCTGCAGAGGGCAGGATGAAACTGGTCCAGGATTTGGGAGGCGAATGCTTTCCTCGACTGTAGGGCTTTTCCACTTCCAGCCATTGAGAATCACAAGCCACTGGAGTCAGGACTTCCTGCTTAAAGAGAAGGACACTCAAAAGTGGAGAGGTGAAATGTCTTGTACAAGGTCACTCAGGCCTAGAGCGGCAACACGAGGGATAAAGCGCAGGTGCTCTGACCACCAGCCCCAGGTGGAGGGGGATGTCTCTTTCTAAGTCACGTCTCTCCCCCACCTCTCTGCTGTCACTAGGAAAGATGATGACATTAGGTTCCTTGGGGCAAGAGAATCTGCAGGGGAGGTCTGAGAGGACAGGAATTAAGGCACTGGGTCCTCACAAGGTCCATTTTGGGGGAAGAGGTTGATTCTCTCCAGGGCTCACATATTAGCACATAAACATGGAGTTGATTTTAGACAAACTCTCTGCCAACTAACAGAAGTGGGGAATAGGAGATTCCATTGGGAGGAGCAGGATGGTGTGGTGGTGGTGGGGGACCTGAACCACCGGAGGGTCCTGAGAAGCTGCAGTGAGATGGGAAGGGGGGAGATGAGAAGAGAGAGGAGATGCAAGCGTCCAACCTTGTCGGCCCATTCCCCAGGACTCTGACCGGGCACCCTTAGCATTCCCTGAAATGTATTAGGTTTTGTGCAATAAAACAGCATGTGCATTCCATCTAGGGGAAGTCTAATTTCTCCTGCACCTGAAGGTTTGGGAACAAAAGATTCACCATGTTCATCCCTTACACTACCCTTCCTTGTAGTATTTTGGAGATGATATGAAAATTTATTTTCGGTGACCCCAGCGCTCTCTGCTGGTTTATATTAGCAGCTGCACCTTCCAGCCAGGTAGAAGGTTCTTTATGAAGTACCTAAATGAGACAGGAGGAGGAGAGAGGGGGCCAGTGTAAGAACTGCAGCAAGAACATAACTAATGAATTCAGGATTGAAGAGGGAACAATTCTCCCGAAAGTTGCATGCAATAATCTAGATAAAACCACCTGGTACCAACTTTCTCTGCAAGAGGTGCTTGGTGATGTTCTGGTTGTGTTTGAGTCAGGATGAACTCCATCTGGGTTCAGGACATAAAATTATGATCTTGCTGAAGTTTCTTTCCACTGTGGAGTAGGAATGGGGTTTCCTATTCATGGCCTCTTGAGCACTCAGACTTATTTTTGGGAATAGATCTGATAAACCTGTGTACACTGAGGTGTAAATGATGGATAATAGCTTAGAGCAACAGTCTACGGGTGGGTTGGAAGGAACATCAAGGTGTTCCTTGGCAAAAAGAGTTTCATAGTTAAATGAGTTTGTGAAGTGTTGTGTTCCATGCTCCCCTCCTGGGAATTCCAGTACAGAGTGTACATTATAGGCTCAGAGAAGTTGTGTGGCAAAGACACTGCCTTAACTTTTTTTTTTTTTATTATTTTTGATGGACACATAATAATTGTACACATTTATGGGGTACAGAGTGATATTTTGATACATATATACAAGGTCTGATGATCAAGTCAGGGTAATTAGCATACCAATCACCTAAAACATTTATCATTTCTTTGTGTTGAGCACATTCAAAATCCTCTTTTCTAGCTATTTGAAAATGTACGATAAGTTATTAATTATAGTCACCTAATGGTATTGTAGAATACCAGAACTTATTCTTGCTATCTAGTTGTAAGTTTGTATCAGGCAACCAACTTCTCCCTACCCTGCCTGCCTTACCACCCTCTAGTAACCTCAGTTCTTCTCTACTTCTATGAGCTTAACTTTTTTAGCTCCCACCTGAGAACATGCGGTGCTTGACATTTCACTTAACATAATGTCTTCCAGGTTCATCCATGTTGCCATGAATGACAGGATTTTATTCTTTTTATGTCTGAGTTGTATTCCATTGTGTATTTACACCACATTTTCTTTACCCATGTATTTGTCAATAGACACTTCAGTTGACTCCATATCTTGGCTATTGTGAATAGTGCTGCAATAAACATGGGGGTGCAGATGTATCTCCAGTGTACTAATTTCCTTTCCTTTGGATAAATACCCAGTAGTGATATTGCTGGATCATATGTTAGTTCTATTTTTAAGAAATCGCCTTACCTTTGTTTGACCTAGCATTTCACAGACATTTTTGACCATGGAATCCTTTTTCTCATGAAGTACCTATTATCATCTTGAAGAAAGCCTACTTGGAAACTTAGGAATAGATCTTGGACCCTGTGGCCAGCTGGCCTCTTCCACTCCTAACTCCACCTCTCCTCTCCTTCCAGGCAGATATCTTCTCTGGGGCCATATTCATCAATCTGGCTGTGGGCCTGAATCTATACCTGGCCATTGTTATTTTATTGGTGATCACTGCCCTTTATACAATCACAGGTGAGTTCATTCAAACGAACTAGCTCAAGGCCAGCTTGAGGTTAGGCACTCATGAAAGATAAAAGGAGGTAGGAGACATGATTTCTGCTGTTGAAGAGGAGAGAAACACCGAGGAAAGAGTTTGAGAATGGAGTATTTGGTTGGTCCCCACTCAAAGACCCTACAAGTTATAGGATTGGTCTCAGAAAGCTCCAGTGTACTGGAATAGTCAGAACAACTTCTTAGAGGAGGTGGGGCAAAGCTTGGTTCTGCAGGTTGTGGAGATGACTTGGCTAAGTTGGGACAATCAGGGGACTGCCAGATGCAGGAATAAGTGAGAGCAGGGAATGGAGGCAGGAATGGGCATGGACTGAGATGGAGGTAGGGGGAGCAGGCAGATGCTCTTGGCTGGACGAGGGTGGTTTTGGCTGGAGGAGGGTGACCAGAGAAGCTAGTATGTGAATAACAATTGGGGGCTCCTTTGCAGAGGTGCTACTCTGCCTAGTTGGTTGGGATGGAGGGCAGGATCAGCAATGGAACTTGCTACTCAAAAGGAGCCCTACAGCTTTGGGGGCAGGAAGATACTTAGATGGTATGAGAAAAGAGAGAGTGGACATAGAACTCATCTTTTCAAATGAGCCAGTGTCCGCAGACATCGCTACAGTCAGCTCTTTGCTCTTCTCTGCCTTCATTTGTGGAAGATGCTTCTTCTTACCATAGAAGAGCCATCTGCTTTGATCCTTCTTCTGGCTTAAAAGCATCACATCAAGCTCTTCCCTCTCGAGCAGGGAGGAATATCCTCCTTTCCCCAAGGCCTCACAAGCATTTCTCAGAAAAGCAGAGGTATGGGAACATTCTGAGTTTCAGAATACTGTAACAGGACAAGAGAGGGAAGGAAGGAAAGACAGGTGGGGGACTGAGGGGGGTTGGTTTTCAGAAAGTGTGCAAGAGGTAGAGGGAAGAGGGTGGGGAAAGGAAACAAGCAGACAGGTCCCCCTCCACATGAGGTAAGATGTGTTGTCTTCCTGCCTGCTTAGGGGGCCTGGCAGCTGTGATTTACACGGACACCTTGCAGACAGTGATCATGTTGGTGGGATCTATTATCCTGACTGGGTTTGGTAAGTGGGACAAGGGCAGGCTGGAGAAGTGGGGGTGGAGGTAGAGGCATTGCAGCCCAGGAAGAGAAAAGCAAATCTGGCCTTCCGCCCTGCTGCCAGCCCAGGCAGTGAGCTTGGGCGTACTCTGCCGTCCCAAGGGGAGTGGTCCAGCCTGGATTGGCCATCATTGTGGGTGTGTAGGGGCAGCTTCCTCACCATTGGAGGACTGAGGTCTTCCTTTCAATAATTAAAATACCTTTCCTTATGTAAAGAAGTTTATGGTTGGAACACGTTCACAAGTTACTACTTTGGATCCTCATAGTAGCTCCCAAGTGGACTTTGCAGGGTTAATAAACCCATTTTATGGATGAGAAAGCTGAGGCCCAGAGTGGGAAGCTGAATGACCAAGACCATACAGTGAGGGCTCTGTTGGTTGGGTCCTCTCAGTTTCTCAGGCATCCACAGAAGAAAACTGCTATAAAGAGTTGAACTTTTCAGAATGTTCATTTTTGTATCAATGTTTTGCAGCTTTTCACGAAGTGGGAGGGTATGAGGCCTTCATGGAGAAGTATATGAAAGCCATTCCAACCTTGATTTCTGATGGAAACCTCACCGTTGAGGAAAAATGCTACACTCCAAGGGCCGACTCCTTCCACATCTTCCGAGATCCCATCACGGGAGACATCCCATGGCCTGGGCTCATCTTTGGGCTGACCATCCTCGCCCTGTGGTACTGGTGCACAGATCAGGTACCCAGGCTGGACGGGCAGGGTGGACAGGATCTTCCCTAGGGCGCTACAAGAACTTCTGTCTGTCTGTGGCTTGTGTGGTTGGGAAAGCCAGGGGAGGCTCATGTGGTCTGTAGGTCACTGAGCCCTGGTGACATGGGAGTGCCAGGCCAGGGATCCAGGATGGGGTAGCAGGAGGGTATCATGGGGTCTCTGACCTGTACCGCTCTCGCATTGGGCTTTCCCTGGCAGGTCATTGTGCAGCGCTGCCTCTCGGCCAAAAACATGTCACACGTGAAGGCTGGCTGCATCCTGTGTGGGTACCTGAAGCTGCTGCCCATGTTCCTCATGGTGATGACGGGGATGGTCAGCCGCATTCTGTACACAGGTGATGCCTTCTGCTGGACTTACTGGCTACTCTTCCATTTTCCTGGCTCAAAGTCAATTTTAAAGTCCTGTAGCTCCATGCTTTCTCTTTTCCACCTTCTCCTTTTCTTGCCGTGATCACTGACATTATCGTTCCCCTGCTAGACAGTGAGCAACTTGAGAGCACAGAACTTTTGGAGATGCCTTCCTTGGTTTCTTACATCGGCAGTTGCTTTCCCCCTTTATTCAAATCTTCTAAAGTCATGATGTGCCTCCAGGTTGCTTCTTCCAGCTAATAATATTTGCTCAATTGTTGCTCACTCTCCCCAGCCCCTTCCCCAGGCTTGTAGTGGTGTGTGTGATTTCCTTTCTAATTGTAATGTCAAAGGACACAGACAGTCTCTAACTGCTCACTGCTCTAAGCCCTGGTTCCTGGACCATTTCCTTGAAGGTGCCCCAAGCCTTGCACTTTACAATCTAGGGTGATAGATTCTTCCTTGGCCTTTTTGTGGCCTCTCCAGCATTGCCACTTGTAATTTTTTTTTTGATCAGCTATCACGGGTCAAAACTATTTCCTGGAATATGAAATAATGGCAAAAGAACCACAGAGTGATAGTTTGGTGAGCTCCCTCTGAAATGAAGACAAGACAGTCTGGGAGAACTTGCTGCCACTGGCTGTGTGCTGCTAAAGTGCTCTCACAGTCCTATACTGACTGAATAGTTCATATTATAATGGATATTACACATATTTATTCATAAAAATATTTGAAGTAGTGTCATAATGAATCAGGGCTATATTGGGCAGCACTAAATGAGGTACACCTATATATAGTAGGTACCTAATAAGTATTTGTTGGTCTGAATTCTATACAAGTTTCTAAAATTTTCTCCAAGTCTCTAGATCATGTCTCCTTCTCCTTCAAGACTGTTTCTTTTCTTTATTTCTTTCTTTTTTAAATCTCTACCCCAGATTTCCCACATCTTGGAAGCAGTACCCAATAGTCCTGCCACTGGAGAATTCCCTCAGTTGTCTGAGCATTCAACACTACTTGCAAGAGGTGCTTAAATTAAACCTCAACATTAGGAGCCATAAATCACTGTGATTTTCAGGAAAAACTAGCTGCAGGGTAGTTAGCTAAAGTCTAAGGACTGTGCCTCCTCCCTTCACACCCTGAACATTTCTTTATTTCCTTTTCGCCTCTGCCTAGGAATGGTCATTCGTCTCTATTCAGCAGGGGCGTGGCACAGAGGGGCTCAGCTGGGAGCTGCACTCTTTGAGGAATGCTTTCAGGGCCTTGGGCAGGGATGTCCTGTTTGAAGCCTTGTTTTAAGAAGGTGAACTTTGGAAATATTTCCCTGATGTCTGCTTGCTGACATGGCTCTTCATCTCTCCCCAGAAAAAATTGCCTGTGTCCTCCCCTCGGAATGTGAGAAATATTGCGGCACCAAGGTCGGCTGTACCAACATTGCCTACCCAACCTTAGTGGTGGAGCTCATGCCTAAGGGTGAGAGTCTTTCTTGGGAGGCTGGTGGGGTCTTCCTTGGGAAGCTGATGGAGTTTAGGCTCCACTTAGATTTCTGTGGGCCTCCTGGGGCAAAGCCATCTCTGAACCTGGAGTATCAATAGGGAAAGCTTCACTCTGGGTGCCCTCAGTTTTTGAATGTGACTTCTCTTAGTGGGAAGGAGACATA
This sequence comes from Galeopterus variegatus, assembly GCF_000696425.1. Classification (NCBI taxonomy): domain Eukaryota; kingdom Metazoa; phylum Chordata; class Mammalia; order Dermoptera; family Cynocephalidae; genus Galeopterus; species Galeopterus variegatus. The sequence goes on from NW_007729874.1 coordinate 88,684, forward strand.
TGGCTTGGTTGGGCTCTGTGAGTCCTGGTACTTGCTCATCAGCCATGCTTGGAAAGGAGATGATCTGAAAACTCATTAGGGAAAAAGGTGATTTTTCCATGCTCATCTAGAAGGTCTTTCAAAGCTCTCCAACAGAGGAAATGCCATTATGGAAATCAGTGTGGAGGTTCCTCAAAAATTTAAAAATAGAACTGCCATATGATCCAGCAATCCCACTACTGGCTATATATCTAAAGCAAATGAAATCAGTATATCAAGGCAATATCTGCACTCCCATGTTTGTTGCAGAATTATTCACAGTAGTCAAGATATAGAATCAACCCAAGTGCCCATCAATGGTTAAATAGATAAAGATAATGTGGTATATATACACAATGGAATACTATTTAGCTTTTAAAAAGAAGGAAATCCTGTCATTTGTGACAGCATGGATGAACCTGGAGAACATTATATTAAGTGAAATAAGCCAGATACAGAAAGACAAATACTGCATGTTCTCACTTAAATGTAGAATCTAAAACAGTTGAACTCACAGAAGCAGGGAGTAGAATGGTGGTTACCAGGGGCTGCAGTGTAGGTGGGGAGGTGGATTAGGGAGACGTTTGTCAAAGGATACAAAGTTTCCTTAGACGGGAGAAATAAATTCAAGAGATCTATCGTCCAACATGGAATTATAGTTAAGAACAATGTATTGCATACTTGAAAATCGCTAAGCGAGTAGATTTTAAGTGTTCTCACCACAAAACAAGTATGCGAAGTGATGGGTATGTTGCTTAGTTCAATTTAGCCATTCCACAATGTACACATATTTTGAAACATCGTATTTAACACCATAAATATATATAATTTTTGTCAATTAAAAATAAGTAAAAAGAAAGCTCTTCAACAGATATTAATGTGGTGCCTTGAACTAAGTCCAGAGGAGATTACTTGGAGATTAGGTTGACTTCTAGGCTATTTCAAGGAAATATATGGAGAAAAAGGCAAGGTTTTAGCTCTAGAATGAGAAAGTTTGAAGCAGTAGATGGATGGGACTCAAGGGGGCTTCTCACCATAAAGAATATGTTATCCCAGTAGATTGAGTACTTAACTCTGAGTCTCCAATAGCTACTAGAGTTTTGGGATTGACATGTGGGGTTGCAGTTCATGTTTTCTATTGAAGAAAAATCTTCTAATTCTGACTCACAGGATTTGCATCTGGTTAGGTTATGGAGTCTCAGCAGACAAACAATTCAAAGGTATAAACCAGATAAAATTAGAATATACTTTATACTGAAAGGAACTTAGAGGCCATCTAGTCAAACCCCTTGATTTTACAGTTGGTGAAACTGAGGCCTGCATAGGGGAAGTGACTTTTCTAAGGCCACCCTGCAACTTGGTGTCTGCCATCTGGCTTGCTTAACTCTGCTCAAGGCTGGAATTGAAGAATTTGGGAGGATTTTCTTTTTAACCATTGGCTTCATACGTGACCTTGGGCAAACATTTGCATTCAAATTATATGAAAATAGGAGTAACACAGTGTGCTTATTAATTAAGGTTGCAACTAGCAAAAGTCATGATGGCTCTTTTAGAGTTCTGACTTGGGGCTGGCCTGGTGGCGCATTGGAGAGTGCGCCGCTTGGGAGCACGGTGGCGCTCCTGCTGAGGGTTTGGATCCCATGTGGAGACCGGTTCCTGCTCACTGGCTGAGCGCGGTGCGGGTGCAACACCGAGGGTTGTGATCCCGTTGCCGGTCCCCGGTACGGGCGCGACACCGAGGGTCAGTAAAAAAAGACAAAAAGGAAAAAATAAAGAGTTCTGGCTTGGATTACACTGGCCTCTTACACTGGGACTGATTACACTGGGAGTGTTTATGTTATTTCCTTAGACTGGCAGATCCTTATTGAGGACTGTAGCTGTGAACATTATGTTAGAGTGGACCGTGCACAACAGAAAGCTGTGTGTCATGCTGAACAACAAAATGCTGTGTTCACGTGTGCCATTGCTGTTCCCTCCCCTATGACCACCCTGTGCTAGATCAAATAGATATTGTCCATTCCTCGCCTGACTTGACTTTTCAGTAGCACTCAGCATTATTGATTACTAGTCGTTCCTGAGTTATTCTCTCCTCTTGGATTCCATAATACTATACTCTCCTGTTTGTCTCTTTTCTCCATCCTCTTTGTCTGCTCCTTTTTGCCTTATTTGCAGGTACACCCTCCTCTGCATGGCCAGTAAACGTTTCCCCACCAATCCCCATCAAATTGTGTCGATTTTGTCTCTTAAATGTCTGTTATGTTCATCTACATCTCTCTTTTTATATCCGTTACCCTAGTGTGATATACCATTATTTCTTGCCTGGTCTCTTGTAAAATTATGTTCAACAAATATTTGCTGAGTGAATAAATGAGTGAGGGTTTGATAATAAGAGTGTGGAACAGAGGGGAGAGTTCGATTCCAGCTTAGCAATTTCAGGATGGAGTAACCTGGAGCAAGTGGCAGAGCTGGAAGCTCTACCTATAGACTCCTTGAAATGGAACTTTATCACCTGAAAAATGAGAGAGTTGGACTAGATGATCTTTATAACTCCTTATAAAGATCTTTATAACTCTTTATAGCTCTGATAGTCTGTGATCTACATTACACAAACTCAGGAGGAACCGTTTAAAAGACCTCCCAGCAAATGACAAAATAATTGGAATAGGCAGCCTTTATAATTCATTTTACAAGGCTATAGATGAGGCCATAAAATTATTTACAGATAGAAAATCTGGAGGAATGACAGAATCGTGTTCCAAAAAGATCTCAGGAGGCCTGAATGTTGACTCAAATCTAACAAACTGAAGTTTATAGAGATATAAGTTAAGTTCTATCTATTTGGGTTCCCCAATCCTAATTATATAGGCATATTGGAAGAAGCTGAGGATAATTAGCTTAGAAAAGACAAAGTTCAAGGGGACATGAGTTGTCTTTGAATATATGAAAGATGGTAAAATACACGAAGGATAAGACCTGTTCTGTTGAGTAGCATAAGGACTATATCTGAAGTTGTATAGAAGCAAATTTTGCCAAGAGGAAGCAGGCACTGTAGGGTAATGGATTTCTTGTTGCTGGAGGGTTTGACAGAGGAAGTGTTGTGGAAGGGATTCATGAATCAGATGGATGATAGGCCTAGGTGTTCCTAAGGTTACTTTTACTTCTGAGACTGTTAAACTGTACTCTTGTTGGTGGACCCTCAGCCTTCCAGCCTCAGCAGGTACAACCCTTGTGGCCTCCTTGGAAAGAATAATAGAGATTATAGCCAACCATGCTTTCCACGACTGGGAAAACGTTAAGAAAAATTCCTCATTCTGATTTGGGTGGGTGTAGTAGTCTCCTTATTTAACACATCAAGAAATGAGGCCTAGAGGTTGGCATAACTTGCTCAATAAACATTGTATACCAAATAAAAGTTGTATACCATATAACTTTATTGAGCTATAATTTTTTTTTTTTTGGTCTTTTTTCGTGTCCGGCAACTGATCGCAACCCTCAGTGTCACGCCCGTACTGGACTGGGACCGGCAACGGGATCGCAACCCTCGGTGTCGCGCCCGCACCTCGCTCAGCCAGTGAGCGGGAACCAGTCTGTATGTGGGATCCGAACCCTCGGCGGGAGCACCGCCGTGCTCTCAAGCGGCACACTGTAGCAGTGCGCCACCGGGCCGGCCCCTATTGAGCTATAATTTTGACATACCACACAACTCACCCATTTAAGGTATACAATTCAGTGGTTTTTGGTATATTCACAGAGTTGTGCAACCGTCACCACAATTGGTTTTAGAAACTTTTTTTTTACCCCATAAAGAAATCCTGTACCTGGTAAAGAAATTAGCAGTCAGTTCCTGTTTTACCCCAAAACCCCAGCACTAGGCAACCACTAATGTAATTCCTTTCTCTATGGGTTTGCCTTTTCTGGACATTTCATATAAATAGGATCATATAATATATGGTTCTTTGCGACTGGCTTCTTTCACCGAGCATAATGGTTTCAAGGTCATCTGTGCTGTAGTGTGCATTTGTACTTCATTCTTTTTTATTGATGAATAATATTCCATTGCATGTTTATTCATTTACCAGTTTTTAAAATTTATTGAAACATAATTGATTGTACATGTCTGTGGGGTACAGAATTGAATATCAATACCTATGTGCAATATGTGATTCTCAAATCAGGATAATTAGTATATTCGTCATTATACAATGTGCTCATTTTTGGTGACCCTTTGCCAATTTCTCGCTAATCTCCTCCTCTCCCTTTTCCACCTCTGTGGCCTCAGTTCTGTTCTCTTTTTTTGAAAGTTCAATGAATTATTGTGATTGTTGTATCTTTCTTCCTTTTTAAAAGTTTATTTATTTTCTTAGCTCCCATTTATGAATGAAGACATGTGGTATTTCTGTTTCTGTGTCTGACTTATTTCTCTTACCATAATTTTCTCTAAGTTTATCCATGTTGCTGTGAATGGTAGGCTTTTATTATTTTTAATGGCACAGTAGTAGTACTCCATTGTGTATATATACCACATTTTCCTTACCTAGTCATTTGTCAATGGATATTTAGGTTGGTTCCATATTTTGACTATTGTAAGTAGAGCTGTGATAAATATGGGGAGTGTAGGTATCCCTTTGACATGATGATTTCCACTCATTTGGATATATATACCCAGCAGTGGGATTGTTGGATTGTATGGCAGTTCTATCTGTAGTTTGAGGAACCTTTATACTGTTTTCCATAATGGCTGCAGTAATTTACAATCCCACTGGCATTGTACGAGGGTAGCCCTTTTTCTGCATCCTCACCAACATTTGTTATTCTCTACCTTTTTGATAATGGCAGTCTAACTGGGGTGAGATGGTATCTCAGTGTGGTTTTGATTTGCATTTCCCGAATGCTGAGTGATGTTGAGCATTTTTTCATGTGTCTGTTGGCCATTTGTATATCTTCCTTTGAGAAATGCCTATTTAGCTCCTTTGCCCATTTTTTAATTGGATTGCTTGTTTTTTTCTTGTAGAGTTGTTTAAGTTACTCGTATATTCCAGATATTAATCCTTTGTCAGATGTATATTTTGCAAATATTTTCTCCCACTCTGTTGGTTGTCTTTTAACACTTTTAATTGTTTCTTTTGCTGTGCAGAAGCATTTAAATTTGATATAATCCCATTTGTTTATTTTTCCTTTGGTTGCCTGTGCTTTTGGGGTTGTATTCATGAAGTCTGTGTCCAAACCTACTTCCTGAAGTGTTTCTCCTATGTTTTCTTTAAGCAGTTTTATTGTTTCAGGGTGTATATTTAATTCTTTAATCCATTTTGAGTTGATTTTAGTATATGGTGAGAGGTATGGGTCTAGTTTCATTCTCCTGCATATTGATATCCAGTTCTCCCAGCACCATTTGCTGAAGAGGCAGTCTCTTTGCCAGTGTATAGGCTTGGTGCCTTTGTCAAAGATCAGATGGCTGTTGGTGTGTGGGTTGATTTCTGGATTCTCCATTCTATTCCATTGATCCGTGTGTCTGTTTTTATGCCAGTACCATGCTGTTTTGGTTATTATAGCTTTGTAGTATAGTTTAAAGTCAGGTAGTGTTATGCCTCCAGCTTTATTTTTTTTGCTCAGCATTGCTTTGGCTATGTGTGGTCTTTTGTTATTCCATATAAATGTCTGGATAGTTCTTTCCATTTCTGAGAAAAATGTCATTGGAATTTTGATGGGGATTGCATTGAATTTGTATATCACTTTGGGTAGTATGGACATTTTCACTATGTTGATTCTTCCAATCCAAGAGCATGGGATATCTTTCCATCTTCTTGTATCCTCTCTAATTTCTCTCAGCAGTGGTTTGTAGTTCTCATTATAGAGATTTTTCACATCCTTGGTTAGCTCAATTCCTAGGTATTTTATTTTTTTGGTGGCTATTGTGAATGGGCAGGCTTTCTTGATTTCTCTTTCTGCATGTTCACTATTGGAGAATAGAAATGCTACTGATTTTTGTGTGTTGATTTTGTATCCTGCTACTGTGCTGAACTCATTTATCACCTCCAAGAGTTTTTTTGTAGAGGCTTTAGGCTGTTCGATATATAGGATCATGTCATCTGCAAACAGGGACAGTTTGACTTCATCTTTTCCAATCTGGATGCCCTTTATTTCCTTCTCTTCTCTGATTGCTCTGGCTAGTACTTCCAACACTATGTTGAATAGGAGTGGTGAGAGCAGGCATCCTTGTCTAGTTCTACTTAAAGGAAAAGCTTTCAGCTTTTCTCCATTCAAGATGAATTTGGCAGTGGGTTTATCATATATGGCTTTAATTATGTTGAGATACTTTCCATCTATACCTAACTTATAGAGGGTCTTTGTCATGAATGGATGTTGAATTTTATCAAATGCTTTTTCAGCATCTATAGAGATGGTCATATGGTCCCTGTGTTTGATTTTATTGATATGGTGTATCACATTTAGTGATTTGCATATGTTGAACTAACCTTGCATCCCTGGGATGAATCCCACTTGATTGTGTTGTATAATTTTGCACATGTGTTGCTGTATTCTGTTGGCTAGTATTTTATTGAGGATTTTTGCATCTATATTCATCAAGGATATTGGCCTGTAGTTTTCTTTTTTAGTTGTATCTTTACCAGGTTTGGGTATCAGGGTGATATTTGCTTCATAGAATGAGTTTGGGAGAATTGCCTCTGTTTCAATCTTTTGGAATAGTTTGTAGAGCATTGGTGTCAATTCCTCTTCGAATGTTTGGTAAAATTCTGCTGTGAATCCATCTGGTCCTGGGCTTTTCTTTATTGGGAGCCACCTGATAACAGCTTCAATCTCCTTTATTGTTATTGGTCTGTTCAGATTTTCTACATGTTCTTGGCTCAGTTTTGGTAGCTTGTGTGTGTCCAGAAATTTATCCATTTCCTCCAGATTTTCAAATTTGTTGGCATATAGTTGTTTATAGTAGTCTTGAATGATTCATTGTATTTCAGATGTATCAGTTGTAATATCACTTTTTTCATTTCAAATTTTTGTTATTTGGATCTTCTCTCTTCTTTTTTTAGTTAGCCATGCTAATGGTTTGTCAATTTTATTGATCTTTTCAAAAAACCAACTTTTTATTGATTGATCTTTTGTATTGTTTTTTGGGTTTCAATTTCATTAAGTTCTGCTCTGATCTTAATGATTTCTTTCCATCTGCTAACTATGCATTTGGATTGTTCTTGTTTTTCTAGTTCTTTAAGGTGAAGTGTTAGGTTGTTCACTTGCCATCTTCCCATTCTTCTGAAGTGAGCATTTAATGTGATAAATTTCCCCCTTAGTACTGCTTTTGCAGTATCGTACAAGTCTTGGTATGATGTATCATTATTTTCATTAGTTTCAATAAATTTTTTGATTTCCTGTTTGATTTCTTCTTGGACCTATATGTCATTAAATAGAATGCTGTTTAATTTCCATGTGTTTGTATAGTTTCCAGAGTTTCATTTGTTATTGATTTGTAATTTTAATCCATTGTGGTCTGAAAAAATACATGGGATAATTCCAATTTTTCTGAATTTGTTGAGCCTTGATTTGTGACCTAACGTGATCTATCCTGGAGAATGATCCACGTGCTGGTGAGAAGAATGAATATTTTGAGGTTGTTGGATGGAATGTTCCGCAGATATCTGCCAAGTCCAATCGGTCTAGAATGTTGTTTAGACCTTGTGTTTCTCTGCTGATTCTTTGCCTAGATGATCTGTCCAATATTGATAGTGGGGTGTTCAGGTCCCCTACTATTATGGTATTAGTGTCTATTTCCTTCTTATGTCTAATAGAGTTTGCTTTATAAATCTGGCTGCTCCGACATTGGGTGTGTATATATTTATGATTGTTATGTCTTCTTGATGGATGAGTCCTTTTATCATTATGTAGTGTCCCTCATTATCTCTTTTTATGGTCTTTTAGTTTAAAGTCTATTTTATCAGATATAAGAATAGCTACTCCAGCTCGTTTTTCATTTCTGTTTGCATGGTAAATCTTTTTCCATCCTTTCACTCTTAGTTTATGTGAGTCTTTATAGGTGACGTGGGTCTCCTGAAGGCTGCATATAGTTGGGTCCTCCTTTTTAATCCAGTCAGCCAGTCTGTGTTGTTTGATTGGGGAATTTAATCCTTTTACATTAAGAATTGTTACTGAAAGGTGTTGATTTACTCCTAGCATTTTATTGATTTTTGTTTGGATGTCTTAAGTGTCTTTTGTTCCTTGCTTTCTGATTGACTGTTTGCTTTCTGTATTTGTTGGTTCCTGGGGTTGTAGATAGCCTTTTTTTTGTTTGTTTCCTCTTCATTGTTGGCATTTTTATTATACTAATTGGTTTTGATTTTTCTTGGGTTTTTATGGTAGTAGTAGTTGTTTTTCAGGTACCAAACCCAGTACTCCCTTGAGAATTTCTTGTAAGGGTGATCGTGTGGTAGTGAACTCCTGCAGCTTTCGTTTGTCTGAGAAATATACTATTTGCCCTTCATTTCAGAAGGATAGCCTTGTGGGGTAGAGTATTCTTGGCTGGCTACCTCTATCTTTAGTATTTTGAATATATCATCCCATTCCTTTCTGGCTTTTAGGGTTTGTGGTGAAAAGTCTGATGTTAGTGTGATTGTGGCTCCCTTATATGTGATTTGACACTTCTCTGTTGTAGCTTTTAAGATTCTCTCTTTGTTTTTGAGTTTTGCCAATTTGACTATAACATGTCTTGGAGTAGACCTTTTTGGGTTGAATATGTTTAGGGATCTTTGAGCTTCCTGAATCTGAAGATTTGTATCTTTTCCTATACCTGGGAAGTTTCCTGCCACTTTTTTTGTTGAATTGTTTTCAATGCAATCTCCTTTTCCCTCCCCTTCTGGAATACCCATGACTCAGATATTTGAGCGCTTATGGTTTTCTGATATCTCTCTTAGATTTTCTTCAATGTTTTTAATTCTTTTTTCTTTTTCTTTTGGTCTGCTTGTGTTATTTCAAACAGCCCATCTTCAAGGTCAGAAGTTCTCTCTTCTCCTTCTGCAAGCCTGCTGGTTAAACTGTCTGTTGTGTTTTTTATTTTGTTGAATGAATTCTTCAGCTCAGCAAGCTCTGCTACATTCTTTTTCAGGGCATTGATTTCCTTGTACATTTCTTCTTTCAGGTCCTGTATACTTTTCCTCATTTAATCATGTTGTTTAGCTGAATTTTCTTGTATCTCCTTCAGTTTCCTTAGAATGATCACTCGAAATTCCTTGTCAGACACTTCAAGGGCTTCTTGTTCTATAGGATCTAGACCTTGAGAGTTATTACCCTTTGGTGGTGTACTTTCTTGATTTTTCATATTTCTGATATCTTTCCTTTGATGTTTAGTCATTGTGGCAGGGGATTTCATGGTCCACTGGTTTGACACTATTGTCTGGCTAAGATGCTGATGGTGCTGCCAATTTGGCATGGCTGCCTCAGTGTCTGCTCAGTTGGCCACTAGTGCCTTGGGTGCGTGGTTTCCTAGGGTCTTGGGCCTCTCTGGAGAGGCACCTTTCTGGTCAGCATGCACTCGGCCGGGCTGGGGATGGAGTTGGGAGGTGGCAGTGAGGCCTACCTGCTGGGTTGCGTGCTGGCACCGCAGGGCATGTAGTCTCTGTGAAACTTCTGCTTCTCCAGCTGGTGTCTCTTTGATCCATGCGCACTCTGGCTTTATTTTTTTTGCTAGGGATTGCTTTCGTTATTTGGGGTCTTTTGTTGTTCCATATGAATGTGAGGATAGTTTTTTCTATTTCTGTGAAGAAAGTCATTTTGATGGGGATTGCATTAAATTTGTAGATCACTTTGGGTAATATGGACATTTTCACAATGTTTGTTCTTCCAATCCAAGAGTATGTAGTGTCTTTTCATATTTTTGTGTCTTCTTTAATTTCTTTCAGCATTTGTTTGCAGTTCTTGTTGTAGAGATCTTTCACCTCTTTGGTTAAATTAATTCCTAGGTATTTTATTTTCTGAGGGACATTATTAATGGGCTTGCTTTCTTGATTTCTTTTTCTGCTATGTTGTTATTGGAGTATAAAAACACTATTGATTTTCGTGTGTTGATTTTGTATCCTGCAATGTTACCAAAATAGTTCATCAGCTGTAAGAGCTTTTTTGTGAAGTCTTTAGGTTATTCTATATATAAGATCCTATGCTCTGCAAACAGGGACAGCTTGATTTCATCTTTTCCATTCTGGATGCCCTTAATTTATTTCTTTTGTCTGATTGCTCTGGCTAGATTTCTAATACTATGTTAAATAGGAGTGGTGAGATTGGTCACCCTTGTCTTGTTCCTGTTCCAATACTATATTTGTGGTAGTTTTGTCATATATGGCATTTACTGTGTTGAGATACTTCTATTCTATACCTAATTTGCTGCAAGTCTTTATCATAAGGGATGCTGAATTTTTTCAAATGCTTTTTCTGCATCCATTGAGATAATCACATGTTTTTGTCCTTGATTTTGTTGATGTATCACATTTATTGATTAGCATATGCTGAACCATCCTTGCATCCCTGAGATGAATCCCACTTGATCATGGCGTATAATTTTTTTTTATGTTTTGTAACATTATGTTTGCTAATATTTTGTTGAGGATTTTTACATCTATGTTCATCAGAAATATTGGCCTGTAGTTCTATGTTTCTGCTTATCTGGTTTTGGTATCAGGGTGATGCTGGCTTCATAGAATAAGTTTAGGAGAATGGTCTCTGTTTCAATATTTTGGAATAGTTTGAAGAGAATTGGTATTAATTCCTCATTAAAGGTTTGGTAGAATTCTGCTGTAAAGCCATCTGGTTCTGGGCTTTCTTCATTGGGTGACTGCTGATTATTGCTTCAATTGCATGACTTGTTATTGGTCTGTTCAGGTTTTCTATTTCTTCTTGATTCAGTCTTGGTAGTTTGTATGTGTCCAGAAATTTATCCATTTTCTCCAGGTTTTCAAATTTTTTGGCATATAGTTGTTTGTAATAGTCTGTGATGATTCTTTGTATTTTTGTGGTATTGGTTATCATGTCTCCTTTTTCATTTCTGATTATTGTTATTTGGGTCTTCTCTTTTCTTTTTTTTAGTTAGACTAGCTAATGGTTTGCCTGTTTATCTTCTCAAAAAACCAACTTTTTGTTTCATTAATTTTTTTTAATCATTTTTTTGTCTCTATATCATTTAACTCTGCTCTGATCTTAGTTATTTCTTTCTGTGTACTAATTTTTGGATTGGATTGTTCTTGTTTTCTAGTTCTTTGAGGTTTCAAGTAGGGTGTTTATTTGAAACCTATTCTTTTGATATAAGCATTTATTGCAATAAACTTCCTTTTTATTACTGCTTTTGCAGTATCTCACCGGTTTTGGTATGATGTGTCTTTATTTTCATTAGTTTCTAGAAATTTTTTGATTTCTTGTTTAATTTCTTCTTGGACCCATAGGTCATTTAGGAGCATGTTGTTTAATTTCCATGCATTTGTATAGTGGCCAGAGTTTTGCTTGTCACTGATTTCTAGTTTTAATCCATTGTGATCTGAAAAGATACTTGAAATGATTTTGGTTTTTTAAAATTTGTTGAGACTTGATTTATGACCTAATGTGGTCTATGCTGGGGAATGTTCCATGTGCTGATGAGGAGAATGTATATTCTGTAGTTGTTGGTTGAAATGTTCTGTAGATATCTTCCAGGTCCAACTGGTCTAAAGTGTATCTTAAATCCTGTGTTTCTCTGTTGATTTTTTGCCTAGATGATCTGTCCAATGCTGAGAGAGGGGTGTTCAGATCTCCCATTATTATCTTATTGGGGTCTATCTCTTTCTTTAGGTCTAATAGTGTTTGCTTTATATGTCTGTGTGCTCTGGAGTTGGATGCATGTATATTTATGATTGTTACATCGTTTTGCTGGGTAGATTCTTTTATAATTATATAGTGGCCTTCTTTGTCTCTTTTCATGGTTTTTGCTTTAAAATCTATTTTATCCATTATAAGAATAGCCACTCCTGCTTGTTTTTGGTTTTCATTTTTGTGGTATGTCTTTTTCCATCCTTTCATTATTAGTTTGTGTGAGTCTTTACAGGTGAGGTGGGTTACTTGTAGGCAGCATATAGTTGGGTCTAGCTTTTTAATCCAATCAGCCAGTCTGTGTCTTTTGAGTGAGGAGTTTAATCCATTTACATTTAGGGCTGTTATTGAAAAGTATTGTCTCACTCCTCGCATTTTATCAATTTTCATTTGGATGTTTTAAATATCTTTTTCCTTTGTTTCCCTTTTATTGTTTTTCTTTGGTGTTCTTTGGTTTTTGGAGGTGGTAAGGTACAGTTTCTTTCTCTCCCTCATTTGTATATATATGTTTTACCAGTAGTTTTTGTTCTTTCTTGTGTATTCATAGTAGTGTTTATCATTTTTTTTGATTCCAGATGCAGGACTCCCTTGAGAATATTCTTGTAGGGTTTGTTGTGTGATGATGAACTCCTACAGTTTTTGTTTGTCTGGGAAATACACTATTTATCCTTCATTTCTGAAGGATAGCCTTGCTGGGAATAGTATTCTTGGTTGGCAGATTTTTTCTTTAGTATTTTGAATATGTTATCCCATTCTCTTCTAGCTATAGAGTTTCTGCTGAAAAGTTTGCTGTTATTCTGATGGGGACTCCCTTATATGTGACTTGATTCTTTTCTTTTGCTGTATTTTTTTTTTTTACCACAATCCTTTAAATATATTTTTCTTATTTTTTCATATCTTTGCCACTTTGATCTACTTTCTAGAAGATTTCTTTGATGCTATTTTACAATATTTGTTGTACATTTTATTTTGCATTTTATTTTTAATTTTCTAGAGCTCTTCCTCCTTTTTAATTTTTCCTTTTTCATAGCATCCTAATCCTATTTTATGAATGCAATATCTTTTCTATCTCTTATAGGATATTTATTCTGTACGGTTATTTAAAAATTTTTTTGCATTATCTTTCTTTCCCTTGGGTTCTCTGCCTGCCTATGTTGTACCTGATCTCTGTCTTGGGGTATAGCCTATAGCATGTGGACTGGGAGGCAGACTGCCTAGGTCCTGAGCTCAATTCTATGGTGTACTAACTACATGACTGTACTGGGGCATGGCCTCCTTCTTCCTCAAAGTACTCATCTGTAAAATGGGGACAGGATAGTAACCTACTGCATAAAATTGGGAGGATTAGAAAAGTTACAACACGGAAAGCACCTGGAGGCACCCCGGCACCCAGTATGAAGACTTAACTATGAGTTTTCCACGTCAAAGTCTCTTCTCAAATAAATGTGTGGTACTGAAAAGCAGATTGGAAGTTCTGTGTCTAGTGGCGAAGCTTGCAGAAAGGACCAAAAAAAAAAAAAATGCAGAATGTTGCCTTCTTTTGCTGTTTTTAAGATTGTCTCTTTGCCTTTGAGTTTTGTCAGTATGACTATAATATATCTCTAAGAGGACCTTTTTGGATTCAATCTCTTTGGGAATCTTTGAATCTCCTGGATCTGAAGGTCTGTGTGTCTTCCTATACCTGGGAAGTTTTCTGCTATTATTTTGTTGAATGTTTCAGTGCCTTTTCCTTTCTCCTTTCCTTCCCAAACACCCATGAATCAGATGATTGTGTGCTTAAGGTTGTCTGCTAGCTCTCTTAGATTTTCTTTATTTTTTTAGATGCTTGTTTCTTTTTTTTTTTTTTTTTTGTCTGTCTGGGTTATTTTGAAAAGACCATCTTCATGATCAGAAATTCTTTCTTCTGTTTGCTCTAACCTGGTGCTTAAACCCTCTCTCTCGCTCTTTAATATTGTTGAATGAATCCTTCGGTTCCAGGAGTTCCGCTACATTCTTTTTTAAGGTATCAATCTCTTTCTAAATTTCCTCCTTCATATCCTGGATAGTTTTTCTCATTTCATTGTGTTGTCTAACTTATTCTTCTTGTATCTCATTGAATTTCCTTAATATTGTTATTCAGAATTCATTTCAGTCATTTTGAGGGTTTCCTGCTCTATGGGGTCTGGTACTTGAGAATTATTGTATTCTTTGGTGGTGTCATATTTTCCTGTTTTCTCATATTTCTAGTATCTCTACATTGACGTCTGCTTATCTGGTAGAGCAGTTTCTTCTTTAATTACTCTGGAGTGGACTTTGGGAAGAGAGACTACGTCCTGTAGATGTGTTTTACATTGACCATTGAGTAGGATGTTTTAGTATTGGCTCTGGGTACATGCAGTAGTCTAGTCCCTGTGTGAGTACTTTGGCCATATTCAGTGTTGGAGTTTCGTCTGAGTGCCTCTGTGTTCTACTGATTCCTTGCTGAGGTTGGTGACACTGTGTTGGGTTACTGAAGATGTGGGTAAGCTCTTGAGTTCTTGGGAAAAATGCCTAAGTTCCCTGTTACTCTTTGGCTGGGGTGGGTGACCCTGGGAAGGCTTGTTGGCATCCAGCTAGCATCCCATGACCCTGATGGGTGCACTGGGGTGTACTGGAGCTCCTCAGTTTGAATGGGTAACCATGGGTGGGGTTTCTCTTTCCTCTGTCCTACAGGCAAAGGTTACTCCTTGGTCCTTGCTTTCCCTTGTTGGGTGATGGGTTGGTGGTGATTGGGAATTTTCTTTCTTACTCTTTTTGGGTACCTTGGATTTCTGTATTCTCAAGGGTTCCACATGTCTCTCTCCCTGGATCAAGGCAGTCTCATGGGTTGCACATATACCTCTCACCCCTAGGTGTGCTACCAACTGTGGCAGCATAATTCACCCTGTGGGTTGGCCCCTGGTCATGGGTCTGCACTTGCTCACCTCTTTCCCCAGCTCCATTGGTGACTCTCCTGTGTCAGTGCAGTCAAGTAGTTGGTGGGCTGCCTGCATGGCAGCCTTAGCTGCTTCTATGGCATTAAGCCACACTTTCTGTGATAGTGGCTGTGGCAGTGGTTGCAGCAGACCACCTGTGTGGAACTGGTATCTGTGGCAGCAGCTCCTTAGGTCCTATATGCTCTTACTGTCTGTTGGCATGACTGTCTGTGGCTCTATCAATTGTTTATCTTTTTTGTTTATTATTAATCAGTTGATGAACATATATGTTGGTTGTATGTTTTGGCTTTATAAATAATGTTGCTATGAACTTTCATGTATGAGTTTTCGTGAAAACATATGTGGAATTGATGGGTCATATGGTAACTCTATGTTTAACTATATTTGAAGATCTGCCAGACCATTTTCCACAGTGGCTGTACCATTTTACATTCCTGCCAACAATGGATGAGAGTTCCTATTTCCCCACATCTCCATTCACACTTGTTATTTTCTGTCTCTTATTATTTTTATTATAGTCTTCCTAGTGGGTGCAAAGTAGTATCTCATGTGGTGTTGATTGGAATTTCTCCAATGTCAAGCATTTTTTCATGTCATTATTGGCCATTTGTATATCTTTGGAGAGGTGTCCATTCAGATCCTTTGTCATTTTTAATTTTTAATTTTTTCATTTTTATTATTGAGCTGTAGGAGTTCTTTATATGTTCTGTATACAAGACCCTTATCAGATATATTATTTGCCCACTATTTTCTCTCATTCTGTGCCTGTCTTTTCATTTTCTTGAGAACCTCATCTTTTTCTTTAAAACGTTTTTATTGAAGCATAATTGATTATAAATATTTGTGGGGTACAGAGTTGAATATTAATACCTGGATACAACATGTAAGCTCAAATCAGGATAATTAGTATATTCGTCATTGCAAATTGTAATCATTCTTTGTGACCCTTTACCCACTTCTCATTACCCCCTCTTTCCCCTTTCCCATCTCTAGTAACCACAGTTCTGAGAACCTCATCTTTTGAATCTTAGTTTAAATCTCTTTCTGTTACATCATGGATCTTTTGGGTGAGAGACCTTATAAAAGTCCCCTCAATTGGAAACACACCACCATCACCACCCAATTGCAGAGTATTTATCTCTTATATATATTGTCTTTAGCTATTGGCTGGCTGCTATAGGCTTATAGTATAATTTAAAGCCACAGTCCATTTCTTAAAATGTCTAGTCTTTCTGGAGAGATAAATTGGATAACATGGCTTGGTTTCAGGAGGCAAACAAACCTTGAGTCCTCATTATTTCCAAGCATGAGAGAGCTGATGTGCGGTGTGTGCTATTCAGAACCTCCTTCTCTTCCAGGACTGCGGGGCCTGATGCTGTCGGTCATGATGGCCTCTCTCATGAGCTCCTTGACCTCCATCTTCAACAGTGCCAGCACCCTCTTTACCATGGACATCTACACCAAGATCCGGAAAAGGGCATCTGAGAAAGAGCTCATGATTGTAGGAAGGTAAATATAGCTTCCTCCTGCCATGTACGAAGCTTTCTTGAATGATCAGAGAGGTTCCATTTGTGCTATCCCTTAAGCTTAGAAGAATTGGCAGATGCCTTAGTAGAATGGGAATAACTTTTGTAGCTAGTTATATTTGCCCTTCAGTGGCATTTAACTTTAAATTAGAGATCATCAAACAATGGCCCTCTGGAGTTAAAAGGGACATAAGAGATCATCTAATCTCTCAGGCTATCAACAAGAGAAATGAGGCTCATCCTGCATAAACCCAGATAGTTTAGACAATGACAGAGCCAGGACTGGAATCTTAAAGCTGACTAAGTCCTGGTCTGAGTCCCTTTATACTGCCCCATGTTGTCCTTCTCAGCTCTTCACACTCACCATCTTTGAGGCCCAAATGCCTCTGATGCCTCAACCTGTGATACAACATTTTTCAGAACCATTGTAAAAGGTCAAATGAGGTTGTATTTGTGAACATGCTCCATAAAGTGTAAAACATCAAGCTATGTGCATATTTATTATTGCCAATGGTCTAAAACACACAACAAGATACTGAAAGCATCAAAGCATTGATACATCGATCAGCTGTGCTCGTTCTCATGCTCATCCATGGAGCAGATGCTCTGGAGAGAGGATAACAGAAGCTCTGCTATGTCTCTCCATGGGGCTAAGGCAGGTCACACCTCAGGGCAGGTGGAACAAGTCCCTGAGATGTCAGCCAAGGGAAAGGTTCCCAGTAATGCAGGAGGGGTCTGGGCTGCTACCTCATAAGTCTCATCAGCAAGATCAGGGTAAAGGAAGAGAAGGAAAAGTGGTGGGCAACTTTCAGGTGTCAAGAGACCTGGCACCTAGGGGAGATCTGACCAGGCAAGAGTCTATACTACTCTGTGCAATAGGAAGCCACCTGTTACCTTGGTTGATTTTTCAGGCACTGACGTTTCCTGTTGTTCATATGGCTCAAATGCAAAATGGGAAAGAAAACCATTTTGTGGCTTTGCTTGGGTCTAGATCCCATGGACCTAAGACTATGTTGGGGCTTACATTTTTGTGCATTCCATAACTACTACCCTAAGGCTTGTCCCAGCCCTGGACAAACTCATAGTGATGTGAAAAAATTCCAGACTCTGTTATGGAGACTGTAAGAGCAATCAGGGGCTCAGATAAGGGAGAGATGAACATGGCGTGATGTATCTGGGGGAGGCTGCTGGGGTAGGGAGAACCTGACCTGATTCCAAAATGGGGGTAGGATTTGGGTAAGTGGGGGGCAGTGGGAAAGGCATTCCAGAAGTAGAAATACTGAGTGAAAACATTGCTTTGTGAAGGTCTGTTTAAGACTCTTTTTGCCTTAAATGCAGGTAAGTGAGGTAAGGAAATAATGGCCTTCTTTCTAATTAAATCAAGAGCACAAGTAAGAAGAGTTTGTAAGGGAATCTCCAATCTTTTCAGGACTTGAAGTGAAGCTCAAGAGGTGGAAGGAGAGCTGGAAATACCTGGTAGTGTCCCTTCTTATCCAGGCTATTCCTTTATGAACTCTACTTGGCTAGTGTTTTTAACTTTGTTATAAAGAAGAGGAAAAAGAGGAGGAGAAGGAGGAGAAGAAAATAGTAATAATTTTTACTGTTTACTGAGTGCCTGTTATTTGCAAGGTGTTTTAGTATCACTATCCCTTATTCCAGCCTTGCAAGGTTGGTCATAGTCGCAGTATACAGATGGAGAACTTGAAACTCAGGTTAAGCAATGTGTTGTATGTCACAGAGAGAGAATAAGAATTTGAATCCAGGACTTGCCTGGCTCCAAAATCCATACCCTTATTCCTATATTCTATTGCCTCTCAAAGTGGGATTCTCTTATGGTGGTAACTGGGCCTAGGTCACTATTGAAAGTCAAGTGCATTCCACTTACTCATAGGCACAGATGACTTTTCTGTAGGTAGAATATGGAAGACAAAAGCCTCAAGAATAAATTTGCTAATTCTTTTTCCTTGCCGTGGTCATATTTGCTGGTGGTGTTTATAAATATGATACCTGGTGATATATCTTTATTCATGTACAGTTATTTATTGACACTCTGTTGTGGGGGCTTTGATTTCAGGTTGTTCATCCTGGTGCTGATTGGCATCAGTATCACCTGGGTGCCTGTTGTGCAGTCAGCACAAAGCGGGCAGCTCTTTGATTACATCCAGTCCATCACCAGTTACTTGGGACCACCCATTGCAGCTGTCTTCCTGCTTGCTATTTTCTGCAAAAGAGTCAATGAGCAAGTAGGTATCATTCTGGCATGTCCAGAAAAGCCAGTCTGGCACAGAAGTTTCTACATGGGTTTGTATATTCTCTGTGGGAAGGATTCTATTTCCTAGAGATCTTAATCAGAAATAGATGTGCTGCTAAAGGTTTATATGGGAAAGCTTCAAGAGGCAGAAGGACCACGGGGCTCTCTGAGAGCTGAAATGAACTCCTTGGGAGTTGGTGCTAGGTCCACATTCCCTCTGTCTCACCTGTCCTCTTTGCTACAGGCTCCCACAAAATGTTGTACATTTTCTATTGAATCTTGGTGATTTTAATCTGACTGTATGGCATCCCCTGGGAAGTTTGTGGCCCCTGGCTGAGTAGCTGCCAGGGAAATTCTAACATAAATTTCAGCAATGGCTCTGCCATGCACTTGGCTTTCCAGACAGCAGTTTTCAGGGCCCAGTGAAAGACAAATTCCTGGTGCTCAAGCAGTTTATACATAGAACAATGTAAAGCACATAACAAATGAGGGATAAAATGAAACACATAATATAAGTAGGAAGGGATTCAAGAAAAGTTATATCAACATGGGCTAAAACAGTCAGGGAGGGCTCTGGGGAGGAGGTGGAGCTGGAAGGATTTGAAGCTGGAGAGGCAAGAGATGGCATTCAAGGCAGAGAGAACAGCACTTTTAGCCAAAAGTAGAAGGATAGGGGTGAGGGCGAAGGACTTATAAGGAATCCCACCTGGCATGAGAGGGAGTTTATGAATGTGAGTAATGGAAAGGCAGGTCAAGGTTAGATTGAGAATGGCCCCTTTGAAAGCCAGGGGAAAGAATTTAGATCAACAATGGTACACTATTGCAGATTTTAAAGTACAATGAAAACGATGACTTCAGATATGCTATAAAACTGAGGTGTTGCTTTGCTGTCTCTGTATCCAACCATCTACCTGCCTGGGAGGGTCAGCGAGGTACGGAGGTGCTGACCATGTGGCTAATTGTCTGAAACAGTATAGACAATGACATATTTTTGATTGGAGACACTCCCTTTCTCCCAATGGGACAGAAACAGATGTACATCAGGGAAATACCTCACTTGAGTCACCCCATTTTGAGGTGCATAAATTACATGTGCCTCTCTTCCTTTAGGAAGATAGTCCACATTTTCTGGTGACACAATACTAGGTGTGCATATAAACACCTTTGAGAGATCAGAATTAAATCTGCAAGTCATCTTGACAGGTTAGAGAAATAGACACATATCGTGGGATAACTCTCAGTAGGGATCGGCAGAAAGCTGGCTTATTGGGAGATTTCTAAAATACAAGTTAAGAAAGTGTGTCCAAAGCTCATCTGGGTATTATAGCAGCAGGCCACAGGCAGATTCAGTTCAGCAATGGAACAGGGCTTTCAAAAGATAAGCCTTAGAATTGAGATAGACTGTAGAGGTTCTCAACTAGGGGTGATTTTGCCCACCCCCCCCCGAGGGGAGAGTTGGGAATGTATGGAAACATCTTTGATTATTGTCTACTATTATCTATTATCTACTATTATCTAGTGGGTAGAGGCCATGAGTGCTTGTCAACACCCTACAGTGCATAAGACAGCACCCCCAAAGAATTATCCAAATGTCATAGTGCTGAGGTTGAGAAACCCTGGGCTAGAGTCTCCAGACAATGGCAGATAAAGATTGTAAGGTGATCCTCAGGACTGGTCAGGTACTGTGTTTGCTGAAGGGTGGTGACTCCAAGTTTTGAGGAAAATGTCAAAGGGTACCAGATTTCTCAAGAGTCTCTTTAGAATAAAGCCTAAAAGAACAGAAAGAGGTTAATTGTCAAAAGATAGGGAAAGCCTTAGCAAGTTTTATCAATACTACTTACACAAACTGAAATCAACAAAATTTTTTTGGAGTGAACTAGTGTATAGGATAAATGGGGAATGTATTTTTTCTTTTTCCTTGTTCATTTATTCATCTAGCAGACACTTCCAGATGCCAGACATAAGGTGAGGCATTGGCAACAAAAAGTGAATGAAACCTGGTTCCTACCAGGGGCAAGGTCCCAGTTCAGATGAGGAGACCGAGAAATGAATGAGTGATTACATAGCAGTGGGGTTGGTGCTTTGACCACAGCAAGGAGGGTGTGCACGCATTGCTGTCTAGCTTGTTCTATTTAAGTTAGAACAAGGTTACCAGGAAGGGAGGAGTTTGTACTCTCTAAGACAAAGAGAATGACCTGTACAAAAACCCAGGGACATGAATACATGTCTAGTCTTGTTAGTACCAGTGCTAAAGGCAACAAATTCATTTGTCACATGTAAAAAGAGTTTATTCATTCAACAAATGTTTCTATATTCGAGGAGTCTCTTAGCATCTGAATATACGGTCATGCATCACTTAATGACAGGAATACATTCTGTTTAAAAAATGGCTGGTAGTTTGGCACAGTTGAAATATAAAGTACAGGGGTGCCAATGGCTAGCAAAGGCATTGGTCAATACTTGACAAAATCAGGAAGGCTCCTTTGGGCTACCCTTCTGAGAGTACACTCTGCTTTGTCACTGGCCCTCTTAAACTGTGGCCTCCAGGCTCAGACCTGGTCCTCTAGGTGAGAACTGACCAAAGGAAAAAAAAAACTTTGAAAAATTGTTCCATAATGTTTCTAATCTCTTAAAGGCTTCCATATTTTTAACATGCAAACCCAAAATTTAATGTAAAAACACATAGTATAAGTTTACGTTCTCAAACTAAAAGTCGTGGCTTTGGATCTATAAAGGGGGCTGAAGAAGGAAGTATTATTTATATTTTGATGGAAAAATTTCTTTCTCTTCTATTCCTCAAAGACCCAATTTCTTTTTCCATGTCTTCGGGGAGTGCAAATTACTTCAGAGTAATTACTTTACATCTGAATGTACCTGAATCTGGAGACTGGTGGTGACAATAGCTGCGAGCAGGGAGGTTCACATTATTTTTCAAGTAAAAGGGAATTTTTGGAATTAGTCTTCAAGTTGATGTTCTATACCAATTATTAGATAGTTTACCCCATTATGTTATGAATCCTTGTTTTAGAATCCAGGTGAAATCATGTCACAGTAACGTGATAGATAGACCCACTGAACGCCTGACATCACATCCCTAGCCAGTGCTCTGGCTTCAGATGGCCTGGAGCTACTGTCTCTCTCACCTTTATTCCTTTGCCTCTGTCCCAGGGAAGGTAGAATGTCCAACTGTTTTGTGGGCTCTGCATTAGTTAACCCAGGGTTTTCTTTCACAGGGAGCCTTTTGGGGACTGGTCCTAGGATTTCTGATTGGAATTTCCCGTATGATTACTGAATTTGCTTATGGAACTGGCAGCTGTGTGGAGCCTAGTAAATGTCCCACGATTATTTGTGGAGTGCACTACTTGTACTTTGCCATCATCCTCTTTGTCATTTCTGTCATCACCATTGTGGTTGTCTCCCTCTTCACCAAGCCTATTCCAGATGTGCATGTGAGTATCCTTTTGGGAGACCTGTCCTGCCCTTACTTCATGTTCATGATGCAACACTCTTGGTTGGCCTCAGTTTAATTATACATCTCACACTCACATGACCAAAATAGTCTATACTTGCCATTGATTTTGTGTAGAAGGATACAGGACAGAAAACACATTGTGCGTTCGTGGCAGTATTGATCATTTGTCTTCAGCAGGAGTCCTCACAGAAGTCCACACTTCAGTCCAGGGGCTATTCTCTGGACCTTGCTCCTGAAGTGACAGCTCAGGTGCAAGAGAATAAGATGACATGGGTAGCTTAGAAGCCCATGTCCCAAATAGGAACTGTTGTTTTTTGTAATAGTCCCTTGGCCAAAACTCCCAGGGGTCTCAGCAAGGGATATGCCTAGTGACAAAAATCACTATACTCAGGGAAACCTAAAGTATAGTTTACCTCTTGATTTCTTTTCCAGTTAGGCCACCAAACAGTTGCTTATAGAATTCAAGACATTTCTGACAATATCAAAGTCCAATTGATTCAAGACTTCAAAAATTGCCATTATTCTTCTTTAGCTCTAGATTCCCCCATTGGTTTAGAGTTCATTCATAGCTCTCCCAAAGCAGATAAAGATGATCAGTTATGGGCTATATTTACCATAAACAATGTAGTCTGGTAACCCAACACAGATGACAGTCCACCTTTTCCGGGTTTCCAAGGGAACAGAGCTAGAAAGTTAACCCAAGGTCGTATTTATCCATAGAGAAAGGGGAAGGATTTTGTTAATACTTTGCTCATGCATACACAAATACAAGGGCCTATGGAATCTCTGAGACCTTCAATCTCATTGCCAAATTTTCAAGAGCTGTGACAAACTTTAATGTCAAACAAAGACTGCTTTGGTAGCAGCAGAACCAACATCACCACCATCGTGTGTATTGGTTAGGTCCGTCACAGGCTTTCTTTGTGTTGTATCAATTTCTTCCTCATGTCTCAGTCTTTGAAAGTTTTGCAGCCCCAGACACATTTAGCTCTGTGCTTCCTCTTGAAGTAGAGAAAGTAAGGTAGTCACCAAAGGTTATGTTTGGGATGAACACATTGCATTGATTTTCAGACTTCAAGTTTCTGTTTCACATTCTAGACTATGTCAATAGAAATTGTGTTTCGAACTCTATCCTATTCCAATAAGTTTATGGATTCTTGTCTCCATAATATGACATAGTACAGAAATCTGATCTTGCATTGCTGTTCTGGGCAAATGGCTGTCTAGTCTTGTTAGTACCAGTGCTAAAGGGAACAAATTCATTTGTCACATGTAAAAAGAGTTTATTCATTCAACAAATGTTTCTATATTCGAGGAGTCTCTTAGCGTCTGAATATACAGTCACGCATCACTTAATGACAGGAATACATTCTGAGAAATTCGTTGTTAGGCAATTTCATTGTTGTGTGAACATCGTAGATTGTACTTACACAAACCTAGATGGTATAGCCTACTACATACCTCCAATTCTATTATAATCTTATGGGACCACCATTGTATATGTGGTCTGTCATTGATTGAAACATTTTTACCCAATTGAAACATTGTTACCCAATGTTGGGGAGCATGACTGTACATACATCATAAGGGCTAGTGTATAAGTGTGTATGATTTACATCTAAGTTCCCAACATATTTAAAGAAAATGCTATGGATGGGAACTGCTATCTATGTTTTTGTTGGTACTGAGAGGCCACATTTCTTGATGCATAGTTCTCTGTTCTCCCAACTTCTTGGCCTAAGACTCTATTTGGATCTTTCTATTAGCCTATCTGCTTCCTCCACAGCTCTACCGTCTATGTTGGAGCCTGCGTAACAGCAAAGAGGAGCGTATTGACCTGGATGCAGAACAGGAGGATATCCAAGAAGCCCCAAAGGAAACCATTGAAATAGGTGATTTATGACTCAGAACCTATTCCCAAACCATAAAAATTACTCCTACAACAGCAAGACAACTTTACTGAAGCCTTTACTAAATGCCTTTGTCAAAGCTCAGATCTCTCCTCTACAGAGGAGTTGAGATGAGATGGATAAATGAGTTTTGAGAAGTTCACTTTGAGGCCTGGTCAAGGAGAGGAGGGAGGTGCAGAATCATCCCAGCTCCTTCATCCCTCATATTTTACTGTGCTCAGTGAGTAAATCTCAGTGAGGAATTTGCCACTCTGCCTTGATTTGAGGCATGGTCAGGGACAAGAGAAGAGTCAGAGCTCTTATGACACATCCTGTGAACTGAGAGCAGATGGAAACAAGGCTATGGTCAGTTCTAGTGACATCGGGGGCGATGGGATACAGCGTTGTGGGATCTTACATCTTAGTGGCTTACTATATCAAATTTAGAAAATCAGATTTCTCTGGAAGCCTGGTGAGATGATTCTTAGTGAGTGCCCAGAGACTTATCCTTTAAGTCAATGCTTTCTTCAGTTTCAATTTTGCATCTTTTCCTTCCTACATGGGAGAGGTACATACATGTAGGATGATTGTGGAGGTGTGTGGCATGCAGAGGTTGGGAACTCAAGGTCATGTGTGTTTTACCTGGCTCTGGGCTGAGATCTCACCACTCCATCTAAAGGAGAGCACAGATGCAGCAGAACAAATCTGGAATCTGGCCATCAGGAACATCATAGAATCCTAGCTCTGGAAAGGACCCTAGAGATTATTTGGTAGTTGAGAAGCATTGCCTGTGATCCCAGCTCTGGTATAATCTGCTCTTGATCTCTAAGGACCTTTCAGTCCTGAAACCTGTGACTTTTTGCAAGTACAGTGTCAGAGGGAGCATGGAGCCACAGGCAGCTGACCATGGTGCTGAAAACAGGCATGTTTTCTTGCTTCCCTGGAGCAGATAGGCATGAACATACCCCCTACTTCTACTACCTCCCCAAATGTCTCCACGTTGAGTGAGAATATCATAGACTTTAAAGGAACATGGGTGAGAAGTATTTGAGTTGAGTGGTTTTAATGTGGAAGAAGAGATTATTTTTGCACCAGAGAGCAGACAAGACTGATGGGTGGGAAGAAGTTATGCAATTTTAACTCAGAGTAAGAAGTCAGGACAGTGCAGAGATAGATTGTGGGATTTGGAATCAGAAAAAGCTGGCATTGAATCCTGACTTCTCTATTTAGTACACTGGGCAAATAATTCCAATTTTCTAAAGTTCCGGTTCCTCGTGTAAAAGTATTCTAAATGATAGCCCACACCTCATGGCACAGTTGGAAACATAGAATGAGATAATGTTCCACTATAAGAATTGGCTATAATTATCACCATTATGATTGCTTTGAAGGAAGAGTTTTCTAACTGAGTTGTTCTGGAAAGGGATGGGCAGCAAGTGTGCATCTATGAGGGATGCTACAGAGAGGACTCCCAGACTGGCTAGAGAATTGGCTTGGTGACCACTGAGGTTCATGGCAGCACTAGAATTCTGTTGTTTCTTGACGAACTCAGTAAAATCAGACTGAACACCCTATTTTGCTAAAACTTATTAAATAAACTAAGCTCTCTTGAGGGCTTCTACAGACCATGGGTGTCACACTATTCCCTGAGAAACAGCAGCACAAGCAAGCCTTGCAGCTGCATCATAACCATCACCATCATCAGCACCATCATGATTGATAATGATATGATAATAATATATTTTAATTATAAATACGTTATTCTAGTTTAGTGTTTTATTTTAGCAACACATCATCCTTTTAAGGAAGGTAATGCAAATATAATTCTTCCAACTTTACAGACAAGGAAAATGAGACATAGGCTAATCAATTTTTTATTGACCCAGATAACCATGCATTTCTCTCTTGAGCTGGTCAGTGAGCCCAACTCCTTGCTCCTTTTTATCCATTCTACTCTTTTGGTGGAGTGAATCAGAAGGGGGGTCTCTCTTATGTGTGTGAGAGAAAAAAGAGAGAATGGAAGGAGACCAGCACTTCCTGATATCTGCTATGTGTTAAGTAATCTCTCAATGAATCATTAATCTCTCATTAAATCTTCATTAATAAAATGAAGAAGGTATTATTTATTCAATTTTACAGATGCCTGAAGATCAGAGGGGTGAATTAACAAGGCCATAAAGCTAGGTCTTGGTCTTAGTTCTGACTCATGTATGCAACTTGATCACTAAGGTTCATTCCAGTTCTAAAATTTTGTGTCTTTTTAAAGAAAAAATTCTGTGACTCACAAAAATGAGAAAGTGCAGAGCAGTGGTCTCTGGCCATGGTCCCATGGTGTTGAAAATACAGTGGGCTCATGTCTCATGAGTGGCAGAGCTGGAATTTGAAACTAGGTCTGTGTGCCTCCAGTGCCACAGCTGGGCTCAGAGGAGGGAATCAGTTTCCTTGGTGGGCATCCACTTTGAGTGTCGGGACCAGTTGGATGATTTGATTTAGCAGCATTTGTATGCAAAATCAGATCTTAAGCCCTGGAAATGTGGATCACCGCTGCCCTTCATCAGGAGCTTTTCAGACCAATCTCTACCACCTTTCTGGGTCTGTGGTAAAGCCTTAGAATTGACAGATGTAGTCAATGCACTCCTAAGTCATGCCAGCCTCATTGCTTTCCAGTGATGTGGCAAACAGATATAAGTATATGTGTTTCAGAGGTGGGTTTTCCATGTTCTTCATATGTCACAATATTCCCCAGCCTATTGTTAACATTTCTCTCTCATAAAACATTATTTGATCTGACTGTTCTAAATCAAAATGCATTTGTATTGGGACTAAGAGAGATAAAACTTAGGCTAGCTGATCACAAGGATGTAGAATCCATCTAGTAACGTTGGCTTGTAATTAAGTTAATTTGAACATCTGTACTATTTCTATTCCTGAAAACAGGAAAGTTGGGAAATTTCTGCAGAATGGTGGATGCTGCATTGTACGGAATCTCCCCTGGAGAAACTTTTTCTATGCCATCCTACTTCTGTATCCGATAAACCTTTTATGCCTTTCCCCTGACACAGAAGTTCCTGAGGAGGAAAAAGGATGCTTCAGGCGGGCCTATGACCTATTTTGTGGGCTGGACCAGCAGAAGGGACCCAAGATGACTAAGGAAGAGGAGGCAGCCATGAAGCTGAAGCTGACGGACACCTCTGAGAAGCCTCTGTGGAGGACAGTAGTAAACATTAATGGCATCATCCTGCTGGCTGTGGCTGTCTTCTGCCATGCATATTTTGCCTGAGTCCTACCTGCTGCTGCAGACTCGCTGAAGCTGGAATCTTTACTTCCTTTAATCCCATTCTGTGGTGTTGAAGGAAAACTGGTCAGTTGTAAATTTTGCCCAGTCGGATAAATGTGTACATGTGTAATTGTAGGCCAGCTGGAGGAAAAATCATTATTTTGCTCTTAACTTATGTATTTGAAGCCACTATGATATAGTCCTCTGTATGTAGCAGAGCTGTGGAAGGAAAGTCCACTCAGTCATACTCAAAGGCAGACTAGGAAACAGAAGCACCGTGATGTCTGATGCAAGTCTGTCTCAGACAGATTCAGCATGTCAACGTTGTGTGTAATCCTTGAATAGCATTTTAGGACTTTTGGTCTCCCTGGTTCCTGCCACTTTCCCTGCCTGACTTCTTCCTCATATTTTTGAAAAAGAAAACTTTCCCTCATCTTATCCTTGTCAAGTTTTTTCTGGCACAAGAAAAATCAATCTGATAAACTGATGCACACATAAAAACTAAGGGTGGGAGATTGATGGGGTCCTTGTCCTGGGTATTTACTCTTTGAAGTGGGATCCTAAGGATGGCAGTAATTACCCAAAAGGGAGGGACCCAGGCACCAACCTCATTATCTGGGGAAGCAGATAATCTTGAGTCCCAGGGATTTTCTGGCCTTAAAAATGTCCATTGTGAGTTCCCCGTGTTTGGGATTTCACTCATTTGGGCATTTACTGTGCCTAGAATATCGGAGCCACTCAGCAATGTTTGTTAACTCAGTGAATCATATGGACATTTATTTATAAATTATTGCTTTGTTTTCTATGGAAGGCTGGCTCTTAGTTAATCTTCTCCTGTGGCTGCACAAAGTACACCCTCTGGTGACTATAATGAATTGGAATGCATTTGCCCGAGGCCACTCTGCCTTATAGTGCTGATGTTGACATATGGGCTTAGAAGTTGACACTGTGTCCTATGTTAGAGCAAATGCCCCTGCTGGGGGCATCTGCCATCTCAAAGCAGCTGTGTCCTCCCAAAACATTGAAATAATGAGCCGGAGCTCTTCCTCCCTGTGAGTTTGGGTGACTACAGCACTTCTTTTTTCAGGAGTTTCGATCGGTGATCATCTGGTGATCATCAGTTGACAAGGGTCAGGATAGGTGGTCTCAATTCCAGGTGCTAGTGCTCAACATTTCTCACTAAAAGGAGTATATCTCTTGTTGAACTGATTTCCTAGGGGGAAATTATTTTTTTTTTATTTTTTATTTTTGGTCTTTTGTCTTTTTCCGTGTCCGGCAACGGATCGCAACCCTCAGTGTTGCCCCCGTACCGGACCGGGGACCGGCAATGGGATCGCAACCCTCGGCGTTGCTCCCGCGCCTCGATCAGCCAGTGAGCGGGAACCGGTCTGTATGTGGGATCCGAACCCTTGGGCGGGAGCGCCGCCGCGCTTCCCAAGCGGCGCACTATCCAGTGCGCCACCGGGCCGGCCCAAGGGGGAAATTATTTTAATTTAATTTAAATTTAATGAATTAAGTCAAGTTTTAAATTCCACCTGTGAAATCTCAATCATATTGTAATATAATCCCATTGAAGTTAAGAAAAAGTCATGATGTTAGTATTAACTGATTTTAGGCTAGTTTAGAAAAGAGCTGAGAGAAGTTCCTGGGTATAAAAATGGTTCAACAGGTAAAGACATGGCTTTTTCTTATGGTAAGAGGAGAACACAGAGAGCACTATTTGAAGTGCCTTCTCATTCCCATGAAGCTAGAGAGGAGGGAAAAGTGGAGAACTTCTCATGAATAGTATTGCTCAGAGGACTCAGTTTTCTGTGGAGTTTGTGGTGTGTTTTGAACTTTGAGAGGATAAAGGGAGAGGATCAAAAACTGGTGAATGGAGTAGACAGTGTAAAATATCTAAATTGTCCTGAATTCGGTTTCTGGCTTTGCCAATGATCTACTGTGTATATTGTCATAAATGATTTTGTCTCAACTGTGTATTTTTCTCTTTGAAAATGGGACCTTGGTGCTTATAGCATCTACCTACCTCCTGTGGTTGTGGTGAGGACACTTTCAAAAGGAGATGGGAGATATGGACATGAAAGATACCATACAGATGTTATATTAAGCCCATAATTTAAAATATATTACTTTGATACAAATAAAAACATTAAGAACCCCTGACATCTTGATTCCCTGTTCTCTAGAGATTCTAGACAAATATTAAATGTATCTGTGGTGAGCATTAGTTAGCACAAGATATGAATTAGGAAGAAGGAGGCCAGGAAAATTGAGAATAGAATCTAGCTACTTGAACAATTAAAAAGTACATAGCTAAGTTTGGAGATGATTTTCTCTACAAAATCTCTAGTAAACATGAGGTGAGTAACTCTACCTTACTGTTAGAATAGACCAGACCACTGGGTAACCAGGGGCCAGTAAATGATAAATTATACTAGAATAATCTCAGGGGTACATGGAAGAGCTATACTTTTCCTCAAATAGAAGATGGTGTTATACAGGGGGCAGTGACTGCTTATTAATGCTCAGTTTATAGAACTGAAAAATCATGATTTTTCACCCAAAGGCCCTGCCCACCCATGCCTTGCCTCACCCACAGGCTCTATACGGGTATGTTCAGCTTGTAATTCTATCTCCTTTTGCTGTGTAACATCTACTTCAGATTATGTGTTCCGTGGGAACCTCTGACTTGGAAATCCAAAAGATGTGTACTTAGTTCTATCTGTGTTGTGGGCTTGATCATGTTGCCTCCAAACAATTACTCAAGCAAGCAGCCAGCAGAAACAGGAAGTTTAATAAAACCCTATACTTCTATAAAATGTAGTCTGAAATGTGTTGTGGACCTGGGCCTCCCTCTACAAAACTGACAAACAGACAAAGTTGCTTATTATTCTAAATATAGTTAATTCTCTAAGTGACGAAAGGAAAAGACACTTTCAATGGGTGTAGTCATTAATATGAAAATGTATGTGGACATACTTTTTCATCATTAATTGATGTGCTATCTCAAAATAATGCCTTTTCATATCATCTTACTAATTTGAAATAGAGCTTAACTTTTGCGTAATGATTTTTATGATAATGTGTACGTTTTCGAATAAACTGACATTTCGTTTGTAAAAAAAAAACAAAAAAAAAAAAACCAAAGCAAAACCAAACTAAACCTCTTATGTTGAATTCCTAATCCTCAGTTCCTCAAAATGTTACTGCATTAGGAGACAGGGTCTTTAATGAAGTGATTAAGTTAAAATGAGGTCCTTAGGATGACCCTTAATCCAATATGACTGATCTCATAAAAAGAGGAGATTCAGGACACAGACAGAAGGAAGACCATGTGAAAACACAAAGAGAGAGACGACTACCTACAAGCCAAGGAAAGAGGCCTCAGAAGAAACCAACCCCGTGGACAGCGTGATCTTGAACTTCTAGCCTCTAGAACTATAAGAAAATAAATTCTAATATTTAAGCCACCCAGTCTATGGAACTTTGTTATGGCAGACCTAGCAAACAGATACTATCTGTAAGGAAGTAAGATCCTGCTCTGCGTTTTCTTAGATTCTGTATTTGTCTACTTGGCATCCATTTATTACAGGGCCAATTATATTATCTATATATTTCTTATTTCCTGTATTCTTGATGCTCTGGTATTTGGAGGGACTTACAGACTTGGGGAAAGACTGCCTCTCTCAGGGCTAGCCCTTTCTTAGAGATAGGAAAAGGCTTAGCTGGGAGCATGTGTTGCATATATAAACCACCCAATCCCAAGTCTATATCCACAATCTCCTTCTTATCTAACTTCCACACCTCAAGCCAATATTTCCCCTGCCCTAAATCATCCCAGGGCTTGGTACCAGACAACTAGAGACCGCTCTGATGGCCCAAAGCCTGCTGGAATTATTCAAACTAGCCAATCCTAAGCTATTTCCTCTGTCCTACCTTGCTTTTTCCATGGAAACTCAAATAAAGGTTGTGGCCTATTCCTTTCCCTCACTCCTCTCTCTTCACTGACACTGATGCTTCCCCCATTACCCTGCGTGACTTGCAGTGACCCCCCTCTCTGGGACCTGTGAATATAATAAACTTCACAAATCCCTTCCACTTTTAATAGCTAGCTCAAACATCTGCAGGACATCTTCTGATAGCCTGTTGATCAGTAACTGCACTATCATTTCTTTAAAAGACTCTCTGTCTGTTTCTTATCCTTTCTTCTGGCCCCTTTACCCTCTCTTCTTCTTCTATCTTTGTCCCCATTCTTATCTCCTCAGTACTCATTTCCTTGGTCCCACTACATTATGGACCTCAGTGAACCTACATCACCAGTCTTTTGAAACTCACCATCAACTGGAGCCCACCAGGGCACACCTATGTCACCCAAAGCTATGCTGATTCAACTTGCTGCAGCAAGGGAGAAATTAAAACAGAACTTTAGCTTCTCACAAAACAGAAGAGATGGAGTTATGGGACTTTGAAGAAGGGTAGAGTTTAGGAAGAATTTACATGAAGCCATGTTTTGTTAGGCTCAAAATAAAGCAGAGAGTGTGACTAAGGGATTAACATGAAACTTGGTCTGAGAAGCAGACTCAGTGTTCCTGTTTATTTTGGCAATTCAAAGTTGAGATAAATATGGGAATGTTATGTTGAAAACCCCTTATCTGAAGCTGTGCACTATGGTTGGAAATTGAGGCTGCTTCTTTTTCAGTGATGCACATGATTTGGAACCTTCAGGCACCAGTGAGATATTTCATTCTCACTTATATAATTTCAAATAGCAAAGAGTTTCAGTCTATGCTTTCAGAGACCATGTTTTCAGCACCACATCCTTGATGTTAATCAACACAAGCTGTTCTTACAGGTTCACACTTCTTGTTTCTCATTCTCACAACTCAATTCTGGCCCCTTTAGGGCCAGGTTTCTAGAGCCTGGTGCTGGAAAAGAAACTCAGCCTTGGTTAATTTTATGCTCCCCATGCTCAGGCTCCAGCTTTGATATCAAGCTCCACCTCCCTGAACTTATAAATTACTCAGAACCTATGTAAAGAAGGGGTCATGTCTGGGTGTAAATAAAACCAAATGTTTTTCCTCTGCTCTTATACCACAACAATCAACACAGGAGACCTCTGTGACCTCTGGTTACTGAGGAGTATGTGGAGATTTCTCCCCACCAACAACCAATCTGTTCTCCAGATTCAATTTAATTGTGACACTATCTGCCCGGAGATATGTCAGATCCCACAGTCCCACAGACTGTCCCTTCCCCTTCAGATGCCAGTTTCAAGCTCCAGTTTGTTTCAATAGTGCTTCTGACTGTCTGGCTATAAATTGGGGTTCCCACAAACCCCTTCTTGGGTTCAATTAATTTGCTAGAGTGGCTCACAGAACTCAGGAAAATACTTACTTGTGTTTATTGGTTTATTATAAAGAATATTACAAAGGATAAGATGAAGAGATGTATAGGGCAAGGTATGGGGAAAGGTGGATGGAACTTCCACACCCTCTCTGGGCGTGCCACCCTCCAGGAACCGCCAGGTGTTCGGCTATCCGGAAGCTCTCCCAACCCTGTCCTTTTGGGTTTTTATGAAGGCTTTGTTACAGAGGCATGAGTGATTAAATCATTGGCCATTGGCAGTCAACTTAAACTTCAGCCCCTCTCTTTCCTGGAGGTTGGGGGTTGGAATAAAAGTTCCAACCCTCTAATCCTGCCTTGGTCTTTCTGGTGACCAGCTCCAATCCTGGAGCTACCTAGGGGCTGCCAGCCATTAGTCAACTAATTAGCATAAAAAAAGACATTTATTACTTTGGAGATTCCAAGATTTCAAGAGTTGTGTGCCAGGAAATGGAACAAAGACCAAATATATATTTCATAATATCACACTGGGACAGAGAAGCACAGCCTTCAACCATGGCCAGCACTTGAAGCCCTGGCCTCATGATGAGGCCCCTGGAGTCAGAGCTTCTTCCTAGAAGATTGAGAAATGAGCTGATTGCCAGCGAGTGAGGGTTTTTCTCTCTCTCTTCCTGAATAAAAAGCCCTGTTTAGGGCTGGGTCTCCTTCAAAGCTATCTTTTGGGCCAAGACCACACCAAGAAAGTAGGAGGCTGCCTATCCCACATGGTTCAAGTTGAGAGAAGAAAGTCTGTCAGTTCAGAAACAATTCTCCATCTGCCTGTTGCTTATGAAAAATTCCACTGAGATTCTCTGGCTGAATGGTAGAATCTTGGTGTGTTTCAACTCATTGTGCCTTATGTCTTTGCCCATTAACAATCCTTCCCTCTACCCTTTTCCACTTTTATTAAGATCATAAGGTTATAAATGGCCTGTGTAATGGTTAAGAGCATGGAATTTTCAACCTGACAAAACAGGTTGAAACCTTGGCTCTTTGTCTTATTGGCTGTGTGGCCTTGGGCAGTGTACTTATGTTTATTTTAACGGAAGTTTTCTTATCTGGAGAATGTGAATAACAGGACCTGCATCAGGGAATTATTTTGAGGCTTTAGTGTGACAGTGCTTTGCATAGGGCTTGACACATTATATTTCCCAAATAATGATTATCTCTTTAAAAATAACTATTCACCATTTTCTCATCTAACATCAGCTGCTATATTATGAATCAGAGACTAGGAGAGCAAGTCCCTTGTGTGTAACGATAGTAGAAAGCTACTTAATATGACTTTTAGGAATAATGAATAAAATAATAACTTAGCCTCACATATATTATGCAAAGTGCTTTTGCATATTTTATTTAACTGTCACCTTGAGCCTGTAAAAGCAGAATTTTTCCAGAAGAGAAAACAAGTCTAGAGAGACTAAGACACACTTTAAGCACGGGACCAACATTGATTATTAAAAAATTTTTTTAAATTTATAAATCTAATTGTACATATTTGTGGGGTATAGTGTGTTGTTTCAATACATGCATATATTATACAATGACATTGATTACACATGGGAAGCTAAGTTTAAGCCAATGTGCCCATATTCTCTCTCAGTATACAAATTCTGCAGGAAGATTTATCTCCAATTTACAGATGAGAAAACTGAGGTTCTGAGTGATTAAGTAAGAAGTCTAAGGCCATACAATTGGGTGGAGGTTCAGGACATTCAGGACATGATTTTAAGTTCATACTTATGCGATGTGAGCTCTAGATTCCATAACCTTTCAGCTGGCCAAATGACCAAGATTGTAACTAAGATGAGGTTACATTTTTCTTTGAAGTAAGTGTCTGCAACTCAAAGAGGCAAATAGTTCCAGGAGGGGTAACAATCTGAGTTAATCTGCACTAAGGCATAGGGGATTGGTATTAGGTTGCAAAAGTTTTTAAGAAGTGTGGCTTGGGTCTCTTCTCCTCTTGGATTCCAGAAGGGTGTATCTCTTTTTGCCCGTGACATCAGTAACAAAGACTTTGTGGGGCTGGCTGGAATGGGAGTGGCTTCAAGGCATTACTTGTGCAACACTTGAATGGACTGTAAGTGACACCACAGACCTCCACTTTTAAATCAGTTTTATATCCAAACATATTGGTCTGAGGATGTACCTTCTTTGCTTTTGGTTTAGATTTTTTTTTTCCTTTTTGTCTTTTTTACTGACCGATAATGGGATCGCAACCCTCGGTGTCGCGCCCGTACCGGGGACCGGCAACGGGATCGCAACCCTCGGTGTTGCACCCGCACCTCGCTCAGCCAGTGAACGGCTGGTCTGTACGTGGGATCCGAACCCTCGGCTGGAGTGCCGCCGCACTCCCAAGTGGCGCACTGTAGCAGTGCGCCACTGGGCCGGCCCCTTACTCTCCTTTTAAAGCCATCAGAACCATGACCATTACTTCATGAGTGGATCAATCTATTCAAGAGGGTGCAGTATTCAAAATCTAATCATCTCTTCGAGGCTCCACCTTTCAATTACCATAATAAGATTCTCTACCTTCTTAACCCAGTCATAGTGGGAACTAAATATCCAGTATATGAAAATTTGGGGGATACAGCACCCACCATTCATTAATAGTTCCTTTTCATAGAGATTATGTAGTCTTTCAGAAGCAATGTTGGGCTTGGACCCCTTATTTTCCATCTCTTCTTACTACGCATTGCAGGTCATATATTAAACCTCAGCATGAAGTAGGCTCTGGTTTATGGTACCCAGCAGAAAGAGAGCCTGGGGTAGGCTGAGAGATATAAATGGGTCATGTGTGGTAGGATTTCAGTCAGGATCCCTACCTCCCACCCCCTCAAACCAGGGGCAATGACATGGTAAGGCCCTCAAACAAATCCTCTTTAACTTAATATTCTTTTCATGGTTTCTTTTTGCTCTTTTTTCTATGGTTGGTTCTAGGGTGGCTGTTTGTCCCTATGACATCAAGGTGGGAATAAATATCTAAAGTTGGGTGCTCTGTGCTCATCTGTCAGGTATACTCCATGCATGTGGCTCAATCGTAACACCCACATAGAGTCATTACCTGGCCTGGTTCTGGCATATATAGATGAGTGAGATCCTGTTCCTTTCCTTGAGTGGTTCACAGTGGAGGACGTGGCTTTAACCAGCTGAGCAGATGAGTAATGATTCTGTGTCCCTGTGTGATGAGCATCAAGATAGAGGGAGGTCAAACTGTTGCAGGAATTTGAAGCTGCTTCTGAACTTCCAGAAAACCTTCACAGAGGGAACGTCTGACTTGAGTCTTGAAGGATAAGTGACACTTATCTGGATACAGAATTGGGTCATAGTTAGGCAGAGGAAATTGTATATAAAGTCAGAAAAAAACAAAACAAAACCCGGCTTCATGTGTCTTAGCAAACAAATATAGTTAAAATAGAGGATTCACGAGGGGAAGAGCGGTGGGAAATGAATCTAAGCTGCGGCTAATGTACAGGTTGGTGCCAGACTGTGAAAATCTTATGTTTTGTCCCAAGCCTAGAATATTTGTCCTTTATCTGCTTAGAAACTGGAAGCTGGGAGGCCTATAGGCCACAAATGACAATTTTAGATTCAAAGATTAGGAAGCCCTGTTCTGTTGGCTGAGAGAAAAATAGACTCAAGTGAGGGATCTACTTGTAATAGAATGACCAGGAAGTTTATGTATTTATTTATTTTTTCCTGGCTGGCTGGTATGGGGATCTGGACTCTTGACGTTGGTGTTATCAGCACTACACTCTCCTAAGTGAGCCACCGACCAGCCCCTCTCCAGGGTTTGAATGAGACCTTGTGAGGCTCTAGCCAATGAAAGACAGAAGAGATACTGTAGTTTGAAGAGGCAGTTAGAAAAAAAAGACAGTAAAGACAGTCAGAAAACAAGATGATGATGATAAAAATAAAAATATTAATAGCATCAATTCACATTTGAGAGTTTACTTATATGCTAGACAATGTTCTAAGAGTTTGACATATATTATCTTATTTCATCATCACAACCTTCCTATGAGGTACAGTTGAGGCTCATTTTTTCAAAGTTACTCAGGTATTAAGGAATGGAGCTGAAATTCTAACCTAGGTATCTGACTCCTAGGTATCTGAGTTTTAATTCTTAATATTGTATTATACTTTCTACTCAAAGCTATTCAAAGGGAAATCTAACTTGTTGAAATAGGATGCTTGGATAATGGGCTAAGTAGCAGAATGAACAAAACTTAACTGGACTTACCCTGCAAGCAATGCTTAAGGGAGTCCTTCAGGTTGAAATGAAAGAACACTAGACAGTAACTCAAAGCCACATGAAGAAATAAAGATCTCTGGTTATATTAGTCTGTTTGGGCTGCTATAACAAAATACCATAAACTGGGTAGCTTATAAACAACAGAAGTTTGTTTCTCATAGTTGTAGAGTGTGAGAAGTTCAAGACCAAGGAGCTGTCAGACTCAGTGTCTGATGAGGGCTTCCTTTCTCAATAGATGGCACATTTTCACTGTGTCCTTACATGGTGGAAGGGCCAAATTTTATAAGGCACTAATCCTCTTTAGGAAGCCTCTCCTCTCATGACCTAATCACCTCCTAATATCACTACTTTGTGGGTTAGAATTTTAACATGAGTTTTTTGGGAACACAAACATTCAGACCATGGCACCAGTAAAGATAGTATATGGGCACATATAAAAGCCTGTATTATTGTATTTTTGGTTTGTAACTCCACTTTTTATTTCCTACAAGATTTAAAGACAAAATGGAAAAAATTTCAATCTATATATGTAGATTTATATTACACAATGCATAAAGTTTGCATTATACTTATATGTCATACTTTGTGTAATTTGTATAATTGTAAAATGATCAGTTGTATAATTGTTAACAATAAAATAATTACAAATTGTATAATTGTAACATGTATAGAGATATAATTTGTGACAACCACATAAATTGGGGAGGATGGAACTGCACAGTAGTGCATGAGGGTACTTCAAAAAGTTAATGGAAGGATTCATATTATCTCTTAATTCTACGTTTCCATGAACTTTCTGAAGTACTCTTGTATTAATCACATTTCTGATAGTTTTACCATCTAGCGTCTTGCTGTCCCTGTTGAGACTGCCTCTCCTAGGGTTAGCCAATACCTAGAGATAGTAAATGACTCACATTTGAACATACCTTTTATATGCAAACTAACCAACTCAGAGCCCACACACCCCGGCAACCTCCTTGATCAGGCTCATACACTCTGGGCCACTGTTATTCTGCCCTCGTTACTCCAGGGCCAGGTATCAGACAACTAGGGGTATCCCCTACATCCTGGAGCCCACTGAAATTCTTTAGACTAGCCAATCCTGCTTAGTCTGCTTACCTTGCCCTGCCCATTCCTCCCCATAAAACCAATAATAAATGCTCTTGCCTACATTTCCTTCCAGTCCCTCTGCCTTCTGAGCAACCCAAGTGCTTCTTCTGTGGCCCTGTGTGGTGTGGCATGCCCCCTTCTACTGGGAACTGTGAGTAACAAATTATCTTTTCAGTGGCAATGTCTCCTGTTTTGCTTACCTCATCATACCTGAATAATAATAAAGCCTACATTTTTAAAAAGAGAAGTTTTGTATGCTTTTGAAGTTGGTATCCATTCAAAATAGATTATGGTAACGTTAGGATGTTAAATGTGGTCCCCATGGTAATCACAAAGAGTATATGTAGAAAATATACACAAAAAGAAATGAGAAGAGAATCAAAATAGTTACTACAAAAATTCTACTACTAAACACAAAGAAGTCAGTAATGGAGGAAGTAAGAGGCAAAAAATGTATAAGATATACATAAAACAAATAACAAAATGGCAGAAATAAGTCCTTTCTTATCAGTAGTTATTTTGAATGTAAATGAATTAAACTCTCTAATTAAAAGGCAGAGATCAGCAGAATGAGTAAAAAGACATGATCCTACTGTACTTTTTTTTTAGATCCAAATTTTATTTTATTTTGTCAATATACACTGTGGTTGATTATTGTGGCCCATTATTGAAACCTCCCTCCCTCCTCCCTCCCAACAATGTCCTTTCTGTTCGCTTGTCATATCAACTTCGAGGAATTGTAATTGCTGTGTCTTCTTCCCTCCCCCTCCCCCCGGTTTTTTTGTGTATTTATTTATTTTTAGCTCCCACAAATAAGTGAGAACATGTGATATTTCTCTTTTTCTGTGTGATGTGTTTCACTTAATATAATTCTCTCTAGGTTCATCCACGTTGTTGCAAATGGCAGAATTTCATTCTTTTTTATAGCAGGGTAGTATTCCATTGTGTAGATATACCACATTTTCTGTATCCACTCATCTGATGATGGATATTTGGGCTGGTACCAACTCTTACCTATTGTAAAGAGTGCTGCAATGAACATTGGGGAACAGGCATACCTTCTACTTGATGATTTCCATTCCTCTGGGTATATTCCCAGCAGTGGGATAGCTGGGTCATGTGATAGATCTATCTGCAATTGTTTGAGGAACCTCTATACCATTTTCCATAGAGGCTGCACCATTTTGCATTCCCACCAACAATGTATGAGAGTTCCTTTTTCTCCACAACCTCGCCAGCATTTATCATTTGCAGTCTTTTGGATATTAGCCATCTTAACTGGGGTGAGATGGTATCTCAGTGTAGTTTTGATTTGCATTTCCTGAATGCTCAGTGATGTTGAGCACTTTTACATGTGTCTGTCGACCATTTGTATATCTTCCTTTGAGAAATGCCAATTTAGCTCTTTTGCCCATTTTTAAATTGGGTTACTTGTTTTTTTGTTGTAAAGTTGTTTGAGTTCCTTGTATATTCTGGATATAAATCCTTTGTCAGATGTATATTTTGCAAATATTTTCTCCCACTCTGTTGGTTGTCTTTTAACTCTGTTAATTGTTTCTTTTGCTGTGCAAAAGCTTTTTAGTTTGATATAATCCCATTCGTTTATTTTCCTTTGATTGCCCATGCTTTTGGGGTTGTATTCATGAAGTCTGTGTCCAGTCCTACTTCTTGAAGTGTTTCTCCTACGTTTTCTTTAATAAGTTTTATTGTTTCAGGGTGTATATTTAATTCTTTAATCCATTTTGAGTTGATTTTAGTATATGGTGAGAGGTATGGGTCTAGTTTCATACTCCTGCATATTGATATCCAGTTATCCCAGCATCATTTGCTGAAGAGGCAGTCTCTTCGCCAGTGTACAGGCTTGGTGCCTTTGTCAAAGATCAGATGGCTGTAGGTGTGTGGGCTAGGTTGTGGTATCAGGGTGATGTTTGCTTCATAGAATGCGTTTGCGAGATTTGCCTCTGTTTCAATCTTTTGGAATAGTTTGTAGAGCATTGGTGTCAATTCCTCTTTGAATGTTTGGTAAAATTCTGCTGTGAATCCATCTGGTCCTGGGCTTTTCTTTGTTGGGAGCCTTCTGATAAGAGCTTCAACTTCCTTTATTGTTATTGGTCTGTTCAGATTTTCTACATCTTCTTGGCTCAGTTTTGGTAGCTTGTGTGTGTCCAGAAATTTATTCATTTCCACCAGATTTTCAAATTTGTTAGTATATAGTTGGTTGTAGTAGTCTTGAGTGATTCCTTGTATTTCAGATTTATCAGTTGTAATATCACCTTTTTCATTTCTAATTTTTGTTATTTGGATCTTCTCTCTTCTTTTTTTAGTTAGCCATGCTAATGGTTTGTCAATTTTATTTATCTTTCCAAAAAGCAACTTTTTGATTGATTGATCGTTTGTATCATTTTTTGGGTTTCATTTTCATTAAGTTCTGCTCTGATGTTAATGATTTCTTTCCGTCTGCTAACTTTGGGTATGGATTGTTTTCGTTTTTCTAGTTCTTTAAAGTGAAGTGTTAGGTTGTTCACTTGCCATCTTCCCATTCTTCTGAAGTGAGCATTTAATGCAATAAATTTTCCCCTTAATACTGCTTTTGCAGTATCCCACAGGTTTTGGTATGATGTATCATTATTTTCATTAGTTTCAATAAATTTTTTGATTTCCTGCTTGATTTCTTCTTGGACCCATATGTCACTAAGTAGAATGCTGTTTAATTTCCATGTGTTTGTATAGTTTCCAGAGTTTTGTTTGTTATGATTTCTAATTTTAATCCATTGTGGTCTGAAAAAATACATGAGATAATACCAATTTTTCTGAATTTCTTGAGACTTGATCTGTGACCTAACATGTGGTCTATCCTGGAGAATGTTCCAAGTGCTGATGAAAAGAATGAATATTCTGATGTTGTTGGATGGAATGTTCTGTAGGTATCTGTCAAGTCCAATTGGTCTAGTATGTTGTTTAGATCTTGTGTTTCTCTATTGATTCTTTGCCTAGATGATCTGTCCAATGTTGACAGTGGGGTGTTCAGGTCCCCTGCTATTATGGTATTGGTGTCTATTTCCTTCTTTAGGTCTAATAGAATTTGCTTTATAAATCTGGGTTGAATATGTTTAGGGATCTTTGAGCTTCCTGAATCTGAAAATCTGTGTTTTTCCCTATACCTGGGAAGTTTCCTGCCACTGTTTTGTTGAATATGTTTTCAATGCAATCTCCTTTTCCCTCCCCTTCTGGAATACCCATGACTCAGATATTTGAGCGCTTAAGGTTTTCTGATATCTCTCTTAGATTTTCTTCAATGTTTTTAATTCTTT
Organism: Galeopterus variegatus; assembly: GCF_000696425.1. Lineage (NCBI taxonomy): Eukaryota > Metazoa > Chordata > Mammalia > Dermoptera > Cynocephalidae > Galeopterus > Galeopterus variegatus. The sequence continues at coordinate 129,961 of NW_007729874.1, forward strand.
TTTCTTTTTTTTTGTCTGCCTGTATTATTTCAAACAGCCCATCTTTAAGGTCAGAAGTTCTCTCTTCTGCTTCTGCAAGCCTGCTGGTTAAACTCTCTGTTGTGTTTATTTCGTTGAATGAATTCTTCAGCTCTGCAAGCTCTGCTACATTCTTTTTCAGGGCGTTGATTTCCTTGTACATTTCTTCTTTCAGGTCCTGTATACTTTTCCTCATTTCATCATGTTGTCTAGCTGAGTTTTCTTGTATCTCATTTAGTTTCCTTAGAATTATCACTCAAAATTCCTTGTCAGACATTTCAAGGGCTTCTTGTTCTATAGGATCTAGAGCTTGAGAGTTATTATCCTTTGGTGATGTACTTTCTTGATTTTTCATATTTCTGGTATCTCTCCTTTGGTGTTTAGTCATTGCGGCAGGGGGTTTCACAGTCCACTGGTTTGACACTATTGTCTGGCTAGGATGCTGCTGGGGCTGCCAATTTGGCATGGCTGCCTCAGTGTCTGCTTGGTTGCCCGCTGGCACCTTGGGTGCATGGTCTCATCAGGTCTTGGGCTTCTCTGGGGAGGTACCTCTCTGGTCAGCATGCACTCGGCCGAGCTGGGTATGGGGTCCGGTGCTGGCGAGGCATACCTTGTTGGTTGCGCATTGGCACTACAGGGTGCATGGTCTCTGTAGGACTCAGGCCTCTCCAGTGGGGTGCCTCTCTGGTTGGTGCACACTCGATCTGGCTGGGGATGGAGTCTGGCGGCAGTAAGGCCTACCTGCTCGTTCATGCACTGGCGCCATGGGGTGCGTGGTCTCTGCGGGACTCGGGCCTGTCTGGCGGGGCGCCTCTGTGGTCAGTGCGCACTCAGCTCAGAAGCAAACTTAATGTTTATTCACAGATGAATGGATAAACAAAATGTGGTATGTACATACAATGGAACATTATTCAGTCTTACAAAAGAAGGCAATCTTATCACATACTGCAATATGGATGAATCTTGGAAACATTAAGCTAAGTGAAGTAGGCCAGTTACAGAAAGACAAATCTGTATAATTCCACTTACTTGTATATGAGTTATCTAAAATCATAAAGTTCTTAGAAACATAAAATAGAATGATGGTTGTCAGTGGCTGGGGAGAGAGGGAAATGGAAGGTTGTTATTTAATGGGCATGGAGTATCAGAGTTGCAAGAAAAAGAATTTTGGGGGATGTAGTGCCCATTGATGTGAATATACTTAACACCACTGAAGAGTACACTTAAAATGGTTAAGATGGCAAATTTTATGTTATGCATTTTTTACTAAAACTTTTATAAAAGAAGCTATGCTGGATATGATGGGAGCTGTTGAAGCATAGGCTCCCAACATGACGTGCACAGATGACAGTCTGGGTGTGTGAAAGCAAATAGGAGAAAATACCATCTGCATTCTCTCTCATCTCCTGCTGAAAAGTAGCATGTTCATCCCCTTGGAATGTTGGCCACAAACTACAGCCATAGTGGTAGTGGCACCACTGGCAGTGGCTGTGACTGTGCCATCAGCGGAAGCCACATATATTTTCAGTGTCTATCATGGTGGTCACAGAATCTCCAAATACCATTTATTCGTTTCCTTCTTCTGAATCACTAACTGTACCTCTATTGCACTAATAAAAAAGTGCAAATTTGGCTTAAGACTATTCAACATAAAAATAAAAGTATTTAAAACCCAACTGGTTTGTAAAATGAGAAACCTCAAATTTATGCTGACTTTACCATACCCAAAGATCTAATTGGTACCAGCCATGTAGATTCTCTCTCCGAACATCTTTCAAATTCATCTGGCCCTGTTGACTTTCCATTCTGTTGTCTTATTTCAAACCTTTATGGCACTTACTGATTATGGGTTCTGATTAAATTTCCCCTGATTCACACCCAGGCCCACTCCTTCCTGCCTCCACAGAGTCTTTCTTCTCTCCAGGTGTAATTTGATGGTAAAATCTGGTCCTGATCCCTGGGTTCTTCCCTATTCCTGCCGAAAGGGCTGGACCTCCTTTCAGGGAAAGATCAAAAATTCACCACACGCGGTTCCTCCTGGAGAAGACAGAGCTCTCACTCCCTTTCCTTTAAAAAGAGCCTATTCTTGCCCTGATATTCATCACCTCCAAACACAAAGTGAATCAAAATGTCTAGACCATAGTAGTAGCATGTGGCCCATTTGGATATATATGGCAGTTTAAATGTACAGTGAGCATAGAATGCTGAGCAGAGACCCTCCCCCCCCCCCCCCCCAAATGGCGGGGATTTGGGGGGGGGGGGGGGGGGGGGGGGGGGGGGG